>NW_010560839.1:0-7234 GCF_000687285.1 Phaethon lepturus | reverse complement strand
AGGCTTGTGAGACTAACCCAGGCGTCCGGCCTTTTGGAAAGAAAAAAGGAGTATGGGGTTTTTCATGAAACACTCAGATCTGACTCTTCCAGGAACGACTACACGTGACCTCGTTCATGTATTTTTCGCAACAGGCAGAGCCGCGCTCCGCTGGCAGTAAAACACTGTGGGCCTTGCTGCTCTGGGGCGCAGCGGCGTCCTGCTGGTCCTTCTGCGTCCAGGCGGAGGGGAGAGCGGTGGGGACGCGTGGGAATTTGGCACCCACAGCCCGGTTTGTCATGTGCGCAGCCTCGATAACCCCAGCGCTGCTCGGTCCCATAGCACCCCGGAGTCAGACAAGCCCAAACGCGTACTAGCTTGTTTGGTGGGAACAAATTGTCCTAACCACACTCTGTGAATGCTGAATTAATTCACCAAGACCTTGGTGAATGAGGGTTGAAATTGGAAGCAGCTAAGTAAGCCTGATACTGCCGTGTATTCTGTGTTTGTATACATAACTGTTCAATATCCTATAAACTTTCCCACAAAGTCAAACAACACCCCTCTTAAGGGAGTGGTTTTCCAGCGTTTATGAAAAACAAGTTGTGTGGCATCTGGGTACACAGAACTATAGCAAAACTCCACTTTGTAATTGAGTCTTTTCCTTTCCCTCTGATTTTACTTCTAAACATTCATTGCATGGCTGTGTCGTTCATCTTGAAAATTTCGGAAGGGTATATATACCTCAGTGGTGTTTTCTCTGTTTAGGACTCCGCTGGCTTCACTTTATATCTTTTGGTTATGGCCGCAGCCAGGCGTTGTTTAGCCTACGTTATGTGACTCCGAACGGTTTCAGTTTACATCCAGTTTATCATTCTGTATCTCCTATAGAATTACTACACGCAGAAATTCAGACCTCTGTACAACTAGATAAAGAAATGTAACTCTACGCATGAGCTCCAAGGGCACTGTAAAGGCCACAGCCTTGATTAAAAAGGTCTACCTAGCAAAAAGTGGGGAAGCCTTTTTGCAAGACAGAGGGTCTCAATTCCTGTCTGATAATTTTGGGTAACAAAAGGTGATGTCCTGTGGCATCAGCCATGGGAGGGTGGAACAAGGTTCAGGAAAACGTTCACATTTCCTGCCTTGTGGCTTCAACGCCGGGTTCACAGAGACTGCGGAGAAGACTCCCAGGAAAAAGGCAACTTTGTCCTGCTTGGAGGGTACCCAGGAGAAATGTCTTTCTCCCCGATCGTACCTTCATCCCACTTTCCTTCCACCCTCTAGGGTGAACTCTGCAGAGCAGGATTTACCGTGGTTGTTGGCAGCAGTAAGTTCTGGTATTGCTTGGATTGCTGGGAAACTTTCTGTGGCTGAGTTGGAAAAGCACCACCCGCCCCGAGCCCCATTGCAGGGAGGTAACTTGGCGCAGGTCCCCAGCCTTAACGTGGGTACGGGAGGGCGCAGGCGGGATTTCTGCTTTGTGTTGAGCGTTTCTCTGCACGGCTGCCGTCTCTGGGGGAACAACGGGCCTTCCTGCTCCCAGGTGAGGCAGCGGGTATTAAACCCTGACCGGGCGACCTGCTGTGGATCTGCATCACTGTCGCTGCTTCTGATTCTACAGCTTTCCCGGGGCCTCATTAACCCAGTTACTTGATTCAGGGCTTGGAGAATTAGTATGGTTGTCTGTGACTGGGAGGCCTTCAAGTAGAGCTTGATCTTAGTGCAATTCTCAGCCAGTTTGGTAATTTTATTGGGCCTCAAAGTATTCTGTGGCTGGAGGAAATGCTCTATGTAAAACTCACCGCTTCATCTGGTAGTGATTTGTCATTTGCCATGTTTTGGGCTTGCTGCCAGCTCAGCTGTTGCCAAATGAAAGGAAGACAAGGGAATAAAATGATTATCAGGAAAAGGCTAAGAAAAGTTGCAAATGAAATAAATGAAGAATAGCTTAAAACTAAGATGAGGATATATGTAATCAATCACAGGAATCATGGGGGCAGGCAGCAAGGGAGTTCAGGTTTCCCCTAGGCTACGGTCCTGTTCACGCTCGGAACAGTTCAGTGTTATCCTTCAAATATACGTGATCCAGTGGACCACCAAGAAAAAATTTTCTGTGAACCTGTAAAACCATATTTATCTCTATTTTGCGTAGCTTTATATGTGGCATCTATTATTAGTAGTTAAAAAGTCTGTTGTTATTACACATTTGCTCTGCGGTGGGAGCTAAAGGCCAGGGAGGTACGCAAAAAGGCAAAAAGGGCAGTCCCTGACCCAAAGAGGACACAACTGCAGCACTGTGTGGAAGGAGGTGCTGTCCCCGAAGGGGCTGTTTCGCAGGGCTCCGGTATCACAACCCACTGTCTGGAAGCTGCTGGTGGATTTACCCCCACAAGACGTGGCAGCCGGGGCACGGTCTGTCTTTTGGCCCCAGACGCCTTCTCCCGGCCGCGGATCTGCACGGCTGGACTGCCGACCCCGGCGCCCGCACCCAGCGCTGACGGGTCTGTTTTGACGCAGCTGGTGCTGCGTGGGACGTACCTGATGATTTCAGGCGCAGTCTGTATGCGCCTGGGAATCCCTGGTGTCCCTCACCTGCTGAATAGGTAGAAGAATATTTTCAGACGGACTGCCTAAATCCATGACCACTTTGGAAAAGAGTCCTGAGTTTTAGTTAATGGCAGTTTTGGTTTGAAGGACTGAGAACTACAGGTGAAAAGCTTGTATTCCATACGTCAACTTTCGATGATCTTAGTTTGTTTATGGAGTTGTTTCTTTATGCTTCCACTACTGGGTTTTGGTTTAGTATGCACATTTAGGCAGAAGTCATGACTTTATGTTGTGAAAAAATAAAAGGTCAAAAGATAAGGGTGATTCAACAAATACTTTATCCAAATATCAGGCACTTCTAGGGCCTGTAAATTGTTTTGGAGACAGTTCTACAGCTCTGTCAGCAGCCAGCTGTGAGGGGAATGTCCCACAACTTTTAATATGCTCCTAATTTAATAATTTTTCTTCTCAGCTATGTGAGGTAAGTCAGTAAAATTTAATAGAGGCAGAAACAGAGGTGTAGGGAGATTAATGACTTGCCTAAGGTCCTACAGCGTCGGGGTCTGCCAGCATGGTGGTACCCCAGCAGCATGTTCTGCTGTGGGTGCACACAGGTCCTGTGGTGTGAGGATGCTCTCTCGTTAGCTGGGGACGAACACGTTGAACTCTGGCAAGGCAGGAAGGGGGTGGCACAGTGTGGAAGGGGCCATGCCAAGCACCGGGTCAGGAAGGCAGAGGGACGGCCAGGGAGACATCCTTTCAGTTGCTCACCTGCGTTGGGTCGGAGGGAACAGGCAAGCTGGGGCAGAAGCAGCTCCCACTTATTCACCCTGGTGCAGTTGTCAGAGGTGAGTGCCCAAATCTGGGCTCACAGCAAGAGCAGCAGCACTGTCATGCTACTGCACAGTACCTGACGTGCGGATGTGGGCTTCTGTAGGCTTTTTACCTTTTGGTAGAAAGAAGTTAAACAAAGCAACAGCTATTCTGTCAAACTTGCATTCCTCCAGGCTTCAACTCTGCTTAGGATGTCCCAGTTTTCTCAGTCCAGATATCCTCTCCACTAATGAACTGCAACGACTGCGTTTGCTCTTCTTCATCCACTGTCCTTATCGTGGTTATCCTTCCCATGGTTACTACTGCTGCTTTCATCCCTTACTCTCCCTTCCAAATCCATTCTTCCTCTTCCTGCCTTTAATTTTTCTCCTGCTTTGAGATGCATATTGCCTTAGCTACTTTTCCCCTGCTGTGCTAAATTGGTCCTTGAGGAAGGCAATGCCTTCCATCATCACATATCATTGCTGATTTTCCCTTACAGAAAGGAACGGCTGCTGTCAAGGGGGTCCTGGCCTTGGTGATAGGCGGCTTGATGTCTGTTATGGTTGTAGTCTTCAAATACATGAGCAAGATAAATTTTCTTGTCTTGCGGTCTCTTTATTCTTTCTTGAAGGTGCACTGGTACACTGACAATAAGGAACTTAAATTGAGCTGGCAGTGGCTCCTTTGTGATACCAGCATGCTGGAATACAGTTCTGTCTTATTCAGAGGGCAGAATACTGTTGCTCTTGATGCACCCCTACCCCACCAGCTGTCCTCCCCTCCCAAAGCCTTAGCTGGTGTTGAATACTCGTGTGCTTCTAATGGTGGTGAGCAAGTGAGGCTATATCTTTTTTGATATAACCAAAGATGCTATTAAACAGTGAGCCTAATGGAGGATTAAGATCAAGAAATGTTAAGTTTTATTCCAACCATTGAGATCGACTTCCGTGACAGTGCTGTGTGCAGTGCTATGTACAGACCTTACCTAGGAAGTGTTAATGTGAACTGAAACCTGGAGGGACAGCATACACTCAAAGAAATGTCTGTTTATTGTGCTTGAACTTTTGGTTAGTGAAAGACAGGATCCATTTAGAAATGGAGACAGAGAAAGGAATACTGCTGAGATGCTAAATAACCATAGGAAGGCAATAATAATTTAGAGGTAGATTTGTATTCCCTATCTGTAGAGCAGTGACATACATACTTTTTGATATTTCGGAAATGTGAATTTGTTTTCCATGCTGTGCTCTAATAAAAGTGTGGATCCAGCTTTCCTAACCATGAAAATATAGATGGACACGGCACTAAAAACTCTTCTTTTTCATGTTTTGGTCACACGTTATCCTATTTCCGAACATTTGAGGTCATTTGCATCAAGTTGAAGTCTGGAAATGTGACACACTTATGGCAGCTGTTTGAGCAATTTGGAAGATCTGTGGAGTTCAGCCTTTGCAATGAATTTTAGTATGTCTAGGTACATCATTTGAGGCTGTGTAAGAAGCAAAGAGATAACATGGTTCAGCCTGGTTTGTTCTGCACTGGAGTCCATCATGATTGTTGCGGTTTAATCCTGGCGGGCAGCCAAGCCCCACGCAGCCGCACAGTGGGATGGGGGAGAGAATCGGAAGGGTGAAAGTGCGAAAACGCGTGGGCTGAGATGAAGACAGTCTAACAGGTAAAGCAAAGCCTGGTGCCCAAGCAGAGCGAAACAAGGAATTCATTCACCGCTTCCCATCGGCAGGTGGGGGTTCCGCCATCCCAGGACCGCAGAGCTTCACCACGCGTAGCAGTGACTTGGGAAGACGCGCTCCGTAACTCCAAATGTCCTCCTCTTCCTCCTCCTTCCCCCCCGCTGTTATTGCTGAGCATGACAGCATGTGGCGTGGGACATCCCGATGGGCAGTCGGGGTCAGCTGTCCCGGCTGTGCCCCCTCCCAGCTCCTTGAGCCCCCCAGCCTGCTCGCTGGCGGGGCAGGGCGAGAAGCAGAAAAGGCCTTGATGCTGCTCAGCCGTAGCTAAAACGTGGCTGTGTTGTCAACACTGTTTTCATCACAAATCCAAAACACAGCACCCTGCAAGCTACTGTGAAGAAAACTAACCCTATTCCAGCCAAAACCAGTACAATGATGCATTAAACGTCAAAGTTGAAAAGAAGAGTTCATGGGAAGTCAAGATGCCAGAAGCAAAAACACGTGTAGTGATCTGATGCAGAACTACCAGCCGCACCTTGCTGAGAGACTGGAGCGCACTTGGTTGGCAGCCAGCGCTCCCTCGGCCGGGGCCGGGCGGGCTAGCAGCGAATAGGCAATGCTAGCAGGAAGGAGCATTTACCTCTTTTCTTTGTTTGTTACTGACATTCTGCGTAAATGCAGGCTACAGAGGTTCATGCAGCAGCTTTGCTGGAAGGATTAAGAAGTGAAGGTAAATGATGTGGGGACGTCACCTGCTGCCATCCTTGGAGACGTTCAAACCTGATCCACTTTGAAAGTGTCCCCGCTTTGAGTAAAGGTTGCCAGATGACCTTCTAAGATTTCTTCCAGCCAAAAGTAGTTTATGATTCCTGGTAAGAGAAAGGTAGAAAAAAGATTGACTTATTAACTTATCCTGTCTACGTATTTCTTCAGCATATCCTTGCTTACTACTGCATTTCTGTAAGAATACCCCATTTTGATTAACTGCCTGGAAAGATTTCTGATTGCTTAATGATATGCTTATGACTAATTCATGCTCCCTCCAGATGAGTGAGTCAAAATCCAGGCTAGCCACTGTGAGTTACACATCCAATCTGAAAATTCATTTTAATTTATTTTCTTAATCTGAACTGCAGGATTTATCTAATATTTTTGTCTTCTCAAAAACAATGAGAATGCCATTTCTAAGCCTCCCTTAGTAGGATAACGGTAATGTGCTTTGGAAACAGAAAAAACATAAAGAAAATATTTACATTTCTAAACAAAATATCTATCCAAGCAGGAAATCGCTCTGAGAAAGACAGAGGGAATGTCCTGAGGCTGACAGCAGCCCAGGAAGTCACGCGAGCAGTAGGAATGGCAGGGAGCCGTGTCTGTCTCCAAACTGAAAGAATATAGCATAATGTTTTCCACTGCACTGTAAGTAATTAATAGAATAAGTGCAAATTAAATGGGCTTCCAGGAAGACTTTCTAGGCACCTCAGAGTTTTTTCATGCAAAGAAACAATCTTATTACTATTTTCACAGAAACAGAGAAGAGCTGTGGTTGGGAGGGGCCTCTGGAGACCACCTCTGCAACCCCCGCTGCTCCAGCAGGGTCAGCTACACCGGGTTGCCCAGGACTGTGTCCAGCTGAGTCTTGAGTATCTCCACAGATGGAGAGTCCACAGGCTCTCTGGGCAGTGTCTGCCAGTATTTGACCACCCTCACACTGAAGAAGTGTTTCTTTATTCCTACTGAACAGTTTGGGCTGTTCAGACGGAGCTTCCTGTGTTTCAGTCTGTGCCCATTGCCTCTTGTCCTGTCAGTGAGCTGCCTCACCTTCCTCCCCTGCCCGTCAGGTGTTTATACAGATGGATAAGACCCCCCGAGCCCTCTCTTCTCCAGACTGAAGAGTGCCAGCTCTCCCAAACTCTCCTCGTTTTCCAGCCTAGGAAACCAGTTCCCCAATGCAGAAGATGCCACGAACTTTTTCATGTAAGATGACTTCCAACTGTTGCCTCGGATTTGTCAACCGCGTTGAAACTCGGTTTGTGAAACAGCGGGGGGCGTCCCAGAGGGCCCAGCGTGGCCGGCAGGCCGTGCTTACTGCTGCAGCTTCCCCAGCGAACCGACCTCGGGGCTGCCGAGCAGGGCTGGGGGCGCTGGGCACAGCGTGGTGCGAGCGAGCGGCTGGGTCTGCGCTGGGAGGGCGTTTC
>NW_010560838.1:0-9855 GCF_000687285.1 Phaethon lepturus | reverse complement strand
GGGGTGCGGTGAAACGCCCAGCGGGGCCTGGGGCTCGTTCTGCAAGGTGCCTTTGCACCCGTAGAAGGTAGAAACTTGCACTTTATACCAAAAAACGGGTCGCTGGCGTGTCCTGGGTGCAGCGGGGGCCTGTCAGGAGCCCCAGCATCCCTCACGGTGCTGGGCCGTGGTCTCCCTCCCGCTATAACGGGAGGCCTGCTGTGTCCTGTGTCGACCTGGCTGCTAGTGCTGGCTTTGCCTGGTGCTTTCCTCATCTCCTGTCCCAGCGTAGGCGGTCAGCATGGCCTGACCACCTCATTGACAGGGGAGTCCCGAGGTCGCGTGCTGCCGGCTCTCCCCACTGTCCCTGGGTACAGCGAAGAGAGCGAGGAGTAAAATGGGCAGGTTGGGGTACGAGGGCCAAAAGGAATGATTTGGCAATTACAGCTTGGATCTGTTTGCAGGTGCCGTGACTCCTGGCATAGGGAGAGCTCTCTTCCTTTCCCAAAAGGATGGCATAAAGATGCACAACTAAAGTACAATTTATTAAAAATACCTACTTCTCAATAGCCACCTACAACTAGCAGAGGCTTTCCTTCTCCAAACCCCTCTGCGGGCTTCCTGTAATACAACCACCACATAACACCACCCCCAACACATGTACACACACCTACGCACATGGACTCGATGCTCTATCCTGCTCTTTCCAGGAGCTTTTGCACGCATGCTGTCTGAAGGACGGATCCTGGCTCTGCCCGATGTGCGGCTGAGCGCTGCAGAGCACTTGTGGGAGCAGGGGGCTGCATCTTTACGGCAGAATAAAAGCTGAGTGCATGGTGCTTACGTTGAAAAGTCGCATGTAGAGCAGGAAGGCTTGGCCTGCCTGCTTCCCTACTCTCTTTACACATCTTTGTCTGTGTTTCTGAAAAGCATATTTACAAGTTTGTTATCGCACCAGTAAATCTGCAGGTGTTTGCTTTCAGGGTGTGAGTAGGTTGGCATGGAAAGGCAAAGCTTTCTTCAATCCCTGACCTGAGACAAATAACAAAATGGGTCGCGGAGCAGTGCTTTCCCCTTGGGACAGATACCTGTCTCTCTGTCATGTCGACCCAAGTAATTTTGCCGAACACAAAGGATGTAAACAACAAGGTACAGTGAAACGTCTGCCTTCCGAAAGGCCTTTGGCCTCACACACTGACAGTGATGATGGTGACGTGTGTGTACGTGGGTCTGGGGGTCCGAGGGAGCCTTTCAAGGAGCACAGTTCGTATTCATCATCCTCATCCCGATCTCATTGCCTTGCTGTGCACTGCTGATAACTCCTCAGGATGAAAGCTGGCTCCATCTGTCTCTACCATTTCACAGGGCACAGCACTAACTCTCCTGACATCCAGACCATCTTTGGTATGAGTCTCTGTCTTATCATAGCCTGAGAAGATACAGCCATCAGCTCTCCTTAGAGTGGGGAGTTATTTTTACCTCTCCTCAGGAGTCCCCTGGACTTCAAGTAAAGCATCCGAACTATAAGAGGACAGGATGTTGACTATTGTCTTGGGACATACTGATTTATAGCGATTCCCTCAGTCCTGAAGTGCAGGTCTGCATGTGGGGTCACTCACTGGTGTCCACAGATGTTTTTCTAAATGTCTGTGGGACTAAAGCTGCTTGCTCCTTGGGATCCTCAGCTTTTCCAGAGGAGGAGGCAGGGCATGGAGGCACATATAGAGGTATAGAGCTATAGAGAGATAGAGGTATATACTGCGTCTGTTCAAGTGCAGCATTCCGACCTGCTTTGGTACAAATCAGCTCTGCTTTATCCTAAAGAGACAGAACAGGTCCACAAAGTAAAGCGTGGCTGGCTGTTACCCAAGGGTGCTTCAAAGGCTGGATTTCACAGCCCTCACATTTTTCTCTAGTTCCCTCTGTCATTTTCCACTGCTCTTTTTCTGTCTGTCTCTTTGCAGGAGTCTCTTTGGTTTTAATTTACGGTGCCACTCCTGTCTGCACAGAAGCTGGAGACTCAAATACAAGGCTTGTACTCTGCACATAGGAGTGAGAGTGCAGCTTCTTGGCTTGCCGGGGCAGGAATATCACAGCTAGCAGGGCCCCCAGTCTCTGCTGTGGATTTCCTCTGCAAGTTTGGGCAGGTCCCCCACCTTGCCTCTGCTTGGTTCCTCTCCGCAACAGCATGTTCCTCTGCAGGAGTCAATGCTACAGTGGTGGCAAGGGCAAATGTGGCCCCAGAGTGAGTGTGCAGCAAGCAGCGTCCTTTCTCACCCTGTCACCATGGTCCTTTAGCAGGTTAAAACACAGATAGTACATTAAAGATACGAGGTGCCCAGATTCTTCCTAATGGAAGCTGTTAGAAATGCCACAGACAGAAGCTAAAATCTAATCTTGCATCTATAAACAGCTTATGTTGCTTTTTACGAGCATTTGAATCAAGCAGTGGGAATTGAAAGCAGCTGTTACTCAGTCACTGCACAGAAACGAGCAAGTGGCAGCTGAAGTCAAGCACGTCGGAGCAAAGCACCTTCAATTTCTAGTCAAAGTCACAGAGCGAGGACGTTGGAATAAGGAACAAATCAAAGAAAAGCGTTTTCTGCTCCCAGGTGTTCTGCTGATGGGAGGGCAGAGTTATCTGTCATGAATTATTCAACATTTCTAATGATGCTGTGATAGTTTTTTTGCAGGTAGGAAGAGGGCAAGAGCCACCTTTTTTTGCCACCAGCTTGCATCACACAGCCCCCGGACAGCTTCTGGCTGTGAACATGCTGTCTACCTGAAGAGGAACCACCCGGCGAGCCCTATCTGGGCTGGGCTGCATCCCAGGCAGGAGATGTGACCCGCTGTCCCATGCCATGAGGGTGGAGGTGGGACCTGGCCCAGAAATACCTGTTGCTTCTCTGTTTTCCTTCCCCCTTGCTCATTCATCAGGATTCAACTGCCTGGAAACCAGCCTTCAAAACTAGACTTTTGGACCTGTCAATGATATATCAAAATAAATGTTTTCAATGCTTTCTTGGATGTTTTTGGTTCTTTTAAAGGGCCTCTGGCCTTTTCTGGCTGGAACAGGCAGCGTGTTGATGGAGAGGTGCCTGCTGGTCTGTCCCATGGCAGGGACAGTGGCAGGGCCAAGCGGGTCCCTCTCTGTTCCATGGTGCAGTTCGGCCTGGACGTGGAGGGAATGCTAGGTAGGGTGGATGGGCTACAGGACTGAAAAAGGGCTGGTTTTAGGACAGACAGGAGGTGAAGAACCTGCCAAGAACAGGGAGTCTGATGCAACCTGTCCCTCACGCTCACTTTTCTCCAAGCGTACGTCCATCAGCAAGACGTGGCCAGACTGCAGCCCAGCTCCAGGTCTCACACTGAGAGTGGGCTGATGAGCAAAGACTCCCATGTCTGAACTCTTCCCTCACATCTAGTGGTCATAAAACCTGTCTTTTTCCCCTCTCTGTGGGAACATCCTGCCATCTCTGATAGCTGGTGGAGGCTGAGGCATCTCCTCCAGCTACCGCTTCAATGAATAGTCCAAAGCCAAAGCAGAGACACCGTTTAAGGGAGGAAGGAATGAAATTTAATGAGCTAAATGTCACAGAAAAAACCTGAAAAGAATAACTTAAAGTTTAAAACCAAGTTGCAGGTGTCTCATTGTATACCGAGGCTTAGGCACACACACACGGAGGCCAACTCTTCATGGTGGCTCATGCGAAACATCTCTGCGGATGTACAACATCGAGGGTGGAAGGGACACGGATGGAGGAATCTCGCTGTTCGTGGTGCTCAGGTGGGTTCAAACATTTCCAGGAGCCTGGGAGACAAGCATGAGAGGGCTTAATGCAATGAATCTTTGAGGTGAGAGTGCTCCTTCTCAGATGAGCCCAAAATGTCAATAGCCGTAATTCCACACCATTAAAAAACAACTTACATGCAAATAGCTTTGTGTAGAACTAAATCTCCCTGGCAGCGTTTGCCACCTAACCACCTATGTTGCTGAGCTGATGTACAGAGAAAAATAGATTAAAAGCGAGATAAAAAGGATGCTGAACATTCAAAGTTCAGACTTCTGTCTGTCTCTGTTTTAACCTTCTGATGTTTAAAGAGATTTGCAGAGGGGAGAAAAAAAGGTATTTTAAAATGTTTAATTTGTGTATTTAGCAGTATCTGAAGGTAATTTTTTTTTTCCCCTGCTGCCTTTCATGAAGCTGAGGAGAGGAGAAATGTTTAAGAAAAGTAAGCGAGATGATAACAAAACCGTAAGAAACTAGCAGGGGAGGCTAAGGCCAACTCTCTTACTGAGATTTGGATTTTCTTTTAAATTGAATAGATTTCCGAGGGGTAGTTCACCCTAAAAGAAACCTGTTTCTCTGTTTTCTTCAGGCAGACTGAGAGGAATGCAAAAAAGCTTAACAAGCATCGATGGTACATTTTCCATATTCTTTCTAATGTTAGTGGGAATGTTGATATTTCTTAGTTCAGAAATTTCCTCGCTAAGTACTTAGTATTTTCTTAGCATCAAGTCACTCAGTGCTGCAGGTTTTTAAATATTTATTCCATCGGCTGCTGTTTCATGACCACCTTAGCTCCTGGTGGGTTAGAAAAATGTATCGCCATAAACCACACCAACCTCTTTCTTTCCGAGCAGAGAATTGGCACAATAACCCGACGGTGACTGACAGTGATGGGGTTGATGCTGTCCTGATAAATCTTAAATGGCACGAGTTACAAATGAGGTTCGTTATCATGAACACAGCTTCTTGTGCTTTCAGACCCGGGATTATTCCTGTGGCGTTAGTCCACTGCAGGGTTGCTGGTGGGGTTTGGGTTCCTCTGCCCCTGGCTCTTATATGCAGGATTTCCAATTTCAGTAAGCAGCGGGAGACCCTGATAAACTCACCTGAGGTTTCTTCTTTCAGCCAGACATGATGTGCTTGACAAAAGCTGAGGAGGAAATGAGAGCATGAGAGGTCAAAGCATGCTGTGAGCTGTGGTGGGGCGAGCAGAGAGGCAGCGGGGGGTACCCCCAGCCCGGGGCACCCCAGGGACGAAGGGGACGTACTCTGCCAGGACTGAGGTTTCTCCTTCTGTCCCCACCTTCCGCATGCCATCCCAAACCTGGTTAGAGTGATACCAAACCCCTCTTGAAGATGAGCCGGTACCGCTATCCGCAGTTTTCTGAAGCCAAGGGAAATGGGAAATTTTCCTCAGCGTTCTCCAATTTTAGTGTTTCCAAGATTTAACCACCCCCTGTGCCAGATTTTCACCCTCTTGGAGCCGTGAGCGATCTGGGTCTCCAAATGTTACCAATTAGCCTCTGCTGTGAAAGATGCTGGCTTTGTTTATTTTTGATAGCTTACAACAAAACAGTGCCAAAACTGGGCATAAAACAGTCCTGAAACCCTTGGAAACATGTTGTCTTCACCTGCTTTTACTGGAAATCACTGGCACAACCGCCTT
The DNA here is from genome assembly GCF_000687285.1 of Phaethon lepturus. Classification (NCBI taxonomy): domain Eukaryota; kingdom Metazoa; phylum Chordata; class Aves; order Phaethontiformes; family Phaethontidae; genus Phaethon; species Phaethon lepturus. The sequence goes on along the minus strand of NW_010560838.1, from coordinate 4,419 downwards.
GTTTCCCACCCCAACTGTCATGTCTCACAGCTCTCCTTGGAGAGACTTTGGAGGGTGGTCCACACCTCCCTCTTAGTGATCGCCAATGTCCTCACAGAGGACACAGTTTGCACCCTAAGACAAGACGACCATGTCTGGGATGGCCCCGACGGGCATCTCTGGCTCCTACCTTCATAGTTGATACAGCCATTAGCATCTTCTTGCCCTGCCATGAGCTGCTCCACCTCACTTTCTGTCATCTTCTCCCCTGGAGGAGGAGGATGGAGAGGTGAGGGGAAGGGTTCTCAGCCCACCAGGACCCTCCTGTCCGTCTTCCAGAGAGCCAAAGCCACCAGAGGAAGGAAAAGGGCATTAAAAAGGAGCTGTGTGCCATTACAGACTGGAGAATGCTGGTGGGAGATTGTGGAGAGATGACCAAGCTGCAACGGTTGTCTGATAATTGAGGATTTTATGGACTCCCCATCCCACCTGGGTCATGCATGAAGCTGTGGCAGAAGATGGAAAAGGCCACATATTCAAGAACCATTCACTCCTACAAAAGCCTACGAGCAGCAAAATGCAAAGGGTCTCTCCGACACGTGAGACCAGCAAATTAACCCGAGTCATTTGCCCAGAAAGAGCTTAGGGGTGGCCTGTGGCCTGCTCCCCTCCCCAGGTCCAGCCCATACCCAGTGTGACCAGCACATGGCGCAGCTCGGCCCCCATCACCATGCCGTTGCCCTCCTTGTCAAAGACGCGCAGCCCTTCCACAAAGTCCTCGAAGGTGCCCTGCTCCTTGTTGCGGGTGAAGTGCTGCAGGATGGGGAGGAAGGTCTCGAAGTCCAGCATCTTTGTGTTCATTTCTGGAAGGGGAGGAGGAGATGGGGTCAGAGATTAACTTCACTGGCCTGAAGACAGCCTCTGAGGACCTCCTACTCAACCTTCCTGGTCTCATTTCCATCTGAGTACAGGGGAGAAACCCCACAAGGTGATGGGACTATTAGTATATCATACTTGAGATGGGAAGGTCCATATGAGGCGTGAGGTACCACCACCTGGGGACTGCACACAGACTGCTGATAGCAGCCAAAAACTAAAACCAGCGGACAGGTATGTCCTCTGTCACCAGGGCAATGCGGCCTCACTGGGACTGGTCAGGTTACACCAGTTTGCACCAGCTCAGGATACGGTCTGCTAAGCATCAGTTGCCACCATCCCCAGCTGAGGACAGCCTACCCCTTACGTCAGCCATGGTATGGGGAGGGAGATTGAAGGAATTTTGCAGGAATGAAGCCTCTCTGTGTCATTTCCTTCCCAATTCCTTCCTCTTGCAGGACTCTTCCTCCAGGGGATGTAATCCTTCACTTGCTGCTAGGGAGCACAGGGATTGCTTATCCCACCCTGTCCCCACTGTCCCAGGTTTTTGTCACCTTCTGGTTTGGGCTTGCCCAGCACCTTCAGGACCTCTGCATTGGTGGGGTTGTGGCCGAGTGCCCGTAGGACGTCCCCGCACTGCGCGTAGGTGATCTGCATGGCTCCCGTGGGTGTCCGGTCAAAGAGGCTGAAGGCTTCTTTGAACTCTGCGGGGAAGAAGAGCTCGGATGTCCTCTGCCATGCTGGCCCCATTTCCCACCCCGCTGGGAGCGAGTCCTGCCTGGCAGGCAGGGAAGGGATGGACATGCACGTGGTGAGTACCTTGCGCACCCGTCGCCGCTAGCCCTGCGCTAGCCTCAGCGAGGAGCCACCGAAGCTCGCCAGGCTCCTTCAACGAGCCCTCAGCTTCTTGAGCAGGTTTTGCCAGCCGTGCGGAGCTGGCTGGACGAATCCCGCTGGGATTCCTGTGCCACCTTGAGCTGGCAGCCCCGCCAGAACATCCCCTTTGCTCTTCCCCTTCTTGACTCTGGCCTCCCGGGGACCCCATGACCCCGACTGCTCTGCTGGCGTCCCCCCAGCCCCAGCCAGGCAGACACAGCGTGGCGTTGCTCGTGTTTGGGGAAGGGTGACCATGTCCACCCCGGCCCTGCAGACCACATGTCACGCCAGCCCTGCGTGGAAGGACACGGGAGATTAATTTCTAAGCTCGTTCCCATAAATTATCATGCCATTGAGTGCTACATTTTACCTGGAGGAAGGAGGCCTAAATTAGGAACAACTAAGGATCGCTTTCCTTCTGTGTAGGATGCTTTTCACCTTCCTGACCTGCTGCTGGATTCTCTCTTTAATCCCAGTGCTGGCTACATGGACAACCGTGCACCTGCGCTGCTCAGAGCCTGGTCTCTGCCTCTTGTTTCAAACCAGAAGGTCTTCTCCACTACAGCAGGCTCCTCGCTGGTGTTGAGGTGCAAAATGTGGGAAACCAGTCCTCCAGGAAACCCCCACCCCAAGTCCTTACCCTCCTCTGCTGCCGGCCAGCCAAGGACCCCGAGGCTGGTGGCTGGGCCCTGCCGGGGGCGGGTGCGCCCCCCCTGCCTCTCCAGCTGCTCCGTGCAGGCAGCGGGACGCTGATTTTCCTGCAGCAGATGCTCCACACACTTCTGGATTTCATCCTGCTGCCTCCAGGCCAGCGAGTCCACCTGAGCAGTTGACTGGCCAAGCAAGTAATCAGCCTTTCCAGCCTGTCCACGTGAGCACTCGGAGCTGTGTTTCTTGTCCATGGCACTAATGAATTCCAGGTTCTGGTCCATCATGATAGCCAGCAATAGTTCACTCAAAGCGGAGTCGCTGCTCCTCCTGCTGTTGGGTGGGATGAGACGATCACGGTCTCCATGTGGCGATGGAGACGTCATGGTCTGGTAGGCACTGCCTTGGGTTTGGTGGGGATCTTTGCCCAGAGCTTTGGATTTGCTCCGTTTTCTTCTTGGCATCTTTATATCTTCTCCTGAGCCTCACCATCCCATGGACCTGTCCCCATGATGTCCATGCCATGTCCCTGTAGTCCTGCCACGACCCCCCCAGCACTTCGAGGTGCTCTGGGGGGATCCAGGGAGGGACGTTGTCACCTGCGAGTCCCCGGTCAGGAGGCACTGCTGTGAGGGTGCTCAGTGATGCCCGCTCCTGGCTGCCTGGAGCCGCGGGAGCACATCACATGCCGTGGGACGTTGCTGCAGGTTAAATCCGAATATCTCTGCATTTTAACTTGCTCACATTTCCACTGGCTTTCCTTTCTCCCTTCAAAAGCCGGTTTAGGGGCCAAGCCTGCATGATACTGGGTCTCCTCCTCCCAGTATTCCCACCAGGATCTGCCCTCACATCTTGTCCCTTCCCTAGTCTGTACAGAGGCGTTAAAACTGGCCATGGAGAGATGAGAAATCCCAGTCCCAGCTCAGCCCCTTGGTATGGAGCTGTCCCTGCATCACCAGAGGCTGCTCCTCCTGCGTGAATCCCAGACTTTGAACCAGCCTGCAGCTCTCACCATGAATGGAAAAGTACCTTTTTCCTGCCAGGCTCTGAAGCTGGGATTATCCTCTTCAACTGGGGCACCCTCCACGCAGAGCAAGGAACCAGGATCCATTTATTGCTCCTGACAGCCCTGCGTCGCAGTCCCAGCTAAATCCCTGCGCTGGCTCCCGCTCACCTCCAGCCTTGCTCCCGTCTCCATCTCCTCCCTCCTCCCTTCCCACCGATGCTCTTCCCCATCTCCTGACCAGCCCGATGCTGGTTGGGGACACGACTTTCTGGTTCATATGTCCTTCCTGCCTGCGAGGAACCCCCACGAGCCCACCCTGGAGGAGAGCAGCGTGTTGGGAATGGGGTGCTTGGACCCTGCTGGGCTTTCCCCCAGGAGCAGATTTGATGTGTGGGGCCTCGGCTCTCATGTCTGCTGCGAAAAACCGCCCGGAAAAAGGACTCCCCGTTTCTGATGCCATCTCTGGGAGAAGGTGAAGTCTGCACTTACCTTCGGTCTGCTCTGCAGTGAATTCAATCTGTCGGGAGAAGAGAACAGAGCCGGGTGTGAGGGCTGTGGTACTGCCGGGGTAAGGAGGGGGCTCTCCCCTGCGTTCGAGCATCTCCCTCCCCAGGCTCCACAGCCTGCTCGGGGCGGGGGGCCGTATCCATGCCGTGCCTGGCCATGCCGTGCCCAGGAGCGCTCCTGCCCTCGCTGCGGAGCCGGGGTCCCTGCGGAAAGCGCAGCCAAGCGGGCGAGGGGTGGGCAGGAAGCTGGGATGCTCAGACCACAGTCAGGGCTGTTTTGGGTGGAAAGGATGTTATTTCAAGGTTTGATACCTAATTCAAGTGATTAAACAGCCTCCGTGCTGAGCCTGCTATTAACAACTCTCTGGCTCTGGCTTAAAAATGTAGCTATATCCTGGGGAATCACAGAAAAAGTAAGCTCCCATTGTAGAGACTTGGATAAAAGATGTTCCCACATGGAGGAGACAATGCAGGTGGCAAAATATTTTAGGATGAATAGAGCGGGTGGCAGAAAAGCTTTTTAAAGCC
>NW_010560837.1:0-1095 GCF_000687285.1 Phaethon lepturus | reverse complement strand
GCGGCGCTCAGCGGTGCACAGCACCAGCGGCCCCTTCCTCCGGGCAGGCATGGCGCGGGGGGACCTGCAGAGCACCCCTCCTGCCTCGTCCTGTCTGATCGCCGTCGTCCCATGTCAGCATCCTGGCTGGATGGTAAAAAAGAGAGAAGTAACTGTTTTCAGAGGCGGAAGGAAGAATGAGCTTAGTGCAGAATGGGAGCAGGCCTTGTAGCACCCCGGCCTCTCTCTCTCTGCCACACACAGACACACACACGGTAGTGACCTGTGCCACAAGGCTGCCTTTGGCCAGCATTAGGGTTTAGCACAAAGTATGCAGCCTGACGTATATATTGATATATATCATGCAAGTTATTGATAAAGTGATATAGGGGACTCCAGTCTGAAGGCAGTCATGTGTTGTCTGTCTCTGCTGCGATTTACAGACAAGGAACAAGTGACATCTCTTTGACGCAGTTCCTGGGTTGATACAGTGAATGGTCACTCCGGCGTCCTCCAAGCCGCTCACCTGCTCGCGCATGCGCGGGTGGCTCCAGCCACCTGGTGAGCAACATTTGTGAAACGTTAGTTTAAATACCTGCTGTCATATTGTCCCTCAAGCAGCAGCAGGGTGTGTGATACCGAGAGGACGCCCATCGCAGTCGGGAGCCCTTCCCATGAAGTCGCTCTAAAGACACGTGTCCCACTGCAGCAGCGGGTTTATGAGATATGGCCGGTGACAAGCTCTCAAAGCACTCAAGAGCACAAGTCCCATGGATTTTTGCTTTGGCACTGCAATACTGCTCCGAATTATTTCCCAGACTTTCAGCACACTTAGCTGCTTAGAGGAGGGAAAGAATTAGAAAGAATAAATCCTACAGAAAGACTCTTTTTTTTTATTGTTTTAGCAACACGAGCAGTATGAATGGCGCTGACAACTTGTCGCCCTTGGAAATGGCTCTGAAAAGACCACGAAGCAAACTGGAGTCTTTCCCCAGCCCTTCGGAGGCGGCTGGAAGTCCTCAAGGCCGCCGGGGCTGCGGTCCCCTTGTCCCCCGGGCAGGGCAGGGTGCTGTGCGGGCGGGCCCCACGAGGTGGCAGCCTTCCCCGCCGAACAAG
>NW_010560836.1:0-1475 GCF_000687285.1 Phaethon lepturus | reverse complement strand
CCGGCCACCGCGCCTGCCCCGCCGCGGGACGCAGCTCGGGTTTGCCCAGCCGAGCTGCCGAGGTCAGGGCTGTGCACAAGCCACCCCCCTCCGCTGGCTCTGGCAGCTCGCAGGACATCAGGGCAGGTTTTATTGACTCACCCAAAGGGATTTTTTCCTCTCTGAAGTAAGAAAGAAGTTTATTCCTTTTTACCCATCAAGACAGGGCTGGTCGACAGGGGACAGGCTGAGCTTTTATAACGAGGGTCACTTCGCTATGAGACACCATCTGTGAGCCAAGATTGTTTCTTACTGAAGCTGAGTTATGCTTATCTTTTCTGAAAATAAGGTCTCAGAGGGATGTGCTGGAACACGGACCAAATCCCTGGTAAGGCCACAGTTTCAACACATGTCAACAGCGACAGCCAAGTCGAGATTTGTTACTGCAGTGGGAGGTGGACTCACTCTAGGGACTATGTCAGGATCAAAGAGAAGCTTATTATTAAGAAGAAGATCTCTCCATAGCATCCACATGCATTTTCAGGATAGTACAAACATCTTACGGTGCTCACCTTTCTTCAGCGGTTCTTGGAGGAACCAACCAATTGCTGCAGCACACGGTCTTCGAGGGAGGAAAAATGAGTCCCAAAAAGCCCGAGTCTTGGTGGGACAGGGATCAGCTTGTTTGCCCACCCTCACCCGCAGTGCGACTGCGACTCTGGAAGTTGGACCTGAACTTCTGCACGTTGCAGGTTCAGAGTGGCCCACGTGTGTCGCTCCCTGACATCAAGGGAAAAATACTCCCCCGGGGCAAGGGCTAGGAGAAAAAAAGTGACTCTATTACCCAGAAAATGCTCCCAACCCTTGGGCTCAGGTGGGGCACGAGAAGCAGCCCGATCTGCGCTGAGCCAAGTCTGTGGCAGCTGCTTGAGAGCGCGCAAAGTCCCAAGGAAATCAAGGGAAATGATGCTCTCGGCATCTCTGCAGCTTTTTAAGCTCCCAGCTAATCTGCCGGCCAAATCCACACCATTCCCAGCCGATGGCCAAGCTGGGACCAAGGGACCAGAAAGTCAAGGCTGGGAGAGGCAGGAGAAGAGTGGGAGCACGGAGGGACACATTTTAGCACATCTCCCTGAAACTCATCGCAAAGCTGTATTTAGGCCAGGTCTGCATAGGACCAGCCCCTGACTGCAACGTGTCAGAAGGGGAGGATGGATTCCTACCTCCAGGACAAGTTCCTTTTGCTCCACTTGGTGACGGCCTGCGCGAATCGCTTCCTCCTAGTCTCTGCAGCGGTGAGGTCGGGCAGAGAGCAGCGAGGGGTCTTCATCAGCTCCAGCGTGGCTTCATCTAGGGTCAGAAAAAACAATAATAGACATCAGGGGAACGGTGGGCTGAAATCCCAGGGGGGACAGGGAGAAGGGGAGTGCTGAGGCGGCAGCGGCGGAGCAGAAGGCAGTGCCTGGGAGCCCACCGGGGCACGGTGCCAGCCCAGC
>NW_010560835.1:0-9589 GCF_000687285.1 Phaethon lepturus | reverse complement strand
TAGACAAGATGTTTACTTTTCCCTTCTACTGCCATACAGAAACCTCAATGTCCATTTAACTCTGAAAATGAAGCCTAAATAAAGAATGTTCCTTCCACCTCTGTTCTATCTCTCTGATACCAACTCAGTTCTGACATTAATGCCTTAGTAGCTTCTCCACTGGACTGCTGAAACTTTGAATCTCAGGTAGAAGTTTATGATAAATGAAGCTGCTTGCATGAAAGCAAGAGGCTAAGTATTAGCATTCTCAGAATGCATTAGTTTCCCATCCCCCAAACCCACTGAATTCTACCCAGAATTTACAAATCCGTTAAAGAACGGTACTTCATTAAGTCACAAACAGCTTCCCACTTGATTGCCGCATGACTAGTTTTGCACACATTGCTAGTGCAGCTCTAGTACAACCTCATGGGAGCTGAAGGGGAACCTCCTCAAAAGTATGTTCAAGGCTCTGAGCTCTACCCCCTCTCTCCCGCCTCTCTGAGAATATCAGAAAGAATATGAAATGTGCCAAATTAAGGTCAAAATAAAAGTAAAATAGACCCAAAGGAAAACAACAGCCTGAGCAAGACAAAAGCTGGCAAGTCTGCTAAAGTGCAGGATATGAAGCAGATACTCTTTTTTTTTTAAAAGGAACCTACAGCTTTCTGTCATTCATTACCTTCACCTAAACATGTAGAAAGCACAGACCTGTCACTGACCAACTACATATTATCAGAAACAAATGCTAACATAGTCACAGCACCAACAGGTTATATTAATTTCAGCCTGTCCAATTTAATTAATAATTAAAGTTGGACTTATTTAATGAACTTGAATGCAGGGTCCCTGACTACTGCAGAACACTACTTTTAAACACCAAAAAAAGATGCTACCTCATGTTCTTAGTATGTTGGCTAGCTGTATTGAAGAACACACATACAAATTTGACAGCTGCATAAATGGTTGCTGTAAATGCCAGCAAATGTCTCTGTTAGAGACAGGAAAACATTGAACAGCCTAGTTTTGAAATGGTGATACCTTGTCTCCTCCTGCAGATACGAGGAAGCAGTCATTTATGTAGGTTAATGAAGGCAGTACAAACACAGAAAGACCTGTAAGTCTTTCTAATTGACTGAATGAAGGTGGGCCTTCAAAAACCGTGTCATAACATTTCACATAAAAACAATCACCACATGCAACTCTTCAAATAATCATTCACAGACATGTGCTGTGTTACCTCACGACCTCTCAATCAGATTGCACTTAGGTCCAATGTAAGTGACATCAGATTAATAAAAAACAATGTGTAAAGTAAAAATATATGCACAGGTGAAATCTTGGCCATTTCTTTCATGGTTTAGTATTTCATATTCTTTGTCTACATAAAACTATGACTAAATTCCCCAAACTCCATGTATCATACTTGCAATAAAATTGATAATTTACTAACTTTATCTTCTTTGTTCAAGAATGAAACAAAGAAACAATGCCAAAATTAACAATGATTTTAAATAGACTATGAAGAAACAGGAAAGAAGAGTGCAGCTAAAATAGTATGACTGTTTCAAAAATGCTCTGCAACTACACTTATGTTATTAGAGAGAAAATACTACAGTAACTTGTATCCCTAAGTAAGGGAAACGCCAACTTCCCAGATACAAACTGGAAAATAAATTTTATTAAAAATGGTAGGAACCAGATGCAGCAGCAAACAGCTTTCTTCAAGTAGCAACTGAACCAACAAGATACATTTATTTTTTTAGGCTTGCTTTTGGTAAATGGCAGCAACATTATAGAAGAGCCAACCATTGCTTGGACTGAGCAATCAGAAGTTAATTAGACAGAAGGATAAACAAATGTAGGTCTGTAAATAATATTACATGTATACTGCAATTATCCCATGTGGCCACAGGTAGGCTGTTGCTAATGCCTGAACTGACTAGTTCAAACTGTTTCAGCTATTACATTCAATTTTCTGCAGTGCAGTGTAGAACAGCAGATGTATGTAAACAAACCTGGGCTAAGGATAAGGTTCACGTCCATCAGTAGTATTGTCTTAAGATATTATTCTTCCCCATTCCTTCCTCTGCTGCTCATTGCTGTCCCTGTACACAAGTCTATCAATGACAGCACCATAACTGTCATACTTTGAAAAGAGTCAGGGTGCATACAGGTGAAAAATGAAGTGGACCAAAAAAGTGCCAGGGGGACAGCTTTTTTTTCAGCTAATTCGTTCCATCACCTATTTAATGTGGGACTTTAACAGCTATGCTGCCCTAAACAAAGGTTCCAAAGTGTCAATAGCCACCTAGGCCTGCACTACTGCTAGAAACACATACAAAATGCACGGATTTAGTCTAGCAAAAAAAAGTATCAAGATGATTGCTGTCATTAAGCATACCATTTAAATGCCCCAAAGTGAAAAGAGCTCAGAAGTAATACTGACATAAGAACATATTAGAATAAATTGTTCCGGAATACATGTAAGCTAGAATTTTAAGAGACAGTTGTCACCATCAGGGCAGTGAGGTTCTGAAACAGCTGCCCAATAAGCACCCGGAAGTAAAAAAGTCTCTATTTGTAACATGGAACTTGATCAACTTATAAAATGGATTATATTACTTGGTTACCTAAGGCAGCACAGGACTAGACGTTATCACCCCTATTGTCCCCTCCAGTCCCTATGTTCCTGTGAGGTCCTTCAAAATGAAAGCACCTTTATTTATATTGCATTTTTACTATGAATATCTAACTGGTCTCTGTCAGCAACTTGCACTGGCCTTTTTCTTGTGTGAGTCCTATGGTATCTAATGGCAGCGGAATGACATACAGGGCAGACTGAAGTAGATTATGCATTTGTGCACTGCTTCATCCATCTATGAGAAGTTCAGGGGGAAAGGCACAGAAAGTTTGGTTTGGACAAGGGTATTATAGAAGCAGCTGTTTTTACAAATTATGGTATTCATCTGCCAATCCCAAAAGCAGTAAGAATGATAATTTCCACCAAAAGCAGTGTAAGTTGAATAACAACTTAAAAGCTTAGTAGCTACTTCTAAAACAGGATTTTTAAGAAGAAAACAAAGCTTCTAAGATACTGACTGAAATAATTGCTATTTTTGCTAGAATGCCAGGTAATTTATTTTACCAAGAAATCTACAATTTGATTACTTGCTGCTTCTGGAAAATATAAATTTGATTTGATTTTAGAAAGGAGAAGGACCTTTGTAATACTCTATTACAGCAATACAGTGGCCAACATAACTGTTGCAAGGACAAACAAAGCAATTGAATTTACAGACTGATTTTTAACTTATGCAGTAAATATTTTAAACGTATTAAGCATTTATGTAAGCCTGGTTTTGCTTAGCAACATTTTCTGTGACTGGAACATGCCAAGCAACACTTAGTTGGCATGCTCCATTAATACTATTAAAATAAAACAAGAAAGCCACAATCTATCAAGCAGAAGCAGCAAAAGGTAGTACCAGCTTTAGAAAATACAAACACAAAAACCTGCAAGCTTGTCCACAATATGCTCCCATTACTGTTAATCACTTTATAATACAATCAAGATTTAAGCTTGCTGTCTCATTTAACTCTGATTACATATGGATAGCTATGACTCCATTCAAGACTCTTTAATGGTACTTCCCATTTTCAAATTAATCTTCACCTGAAGAGTTATTAGTTACAATGATAAGTATAATTTTACAGAATAAATTGTATTAATAAATGTATTTCTGGAAAACCTATATGAAGACTGATATATTGCACTTGCTAATAGATCTGACAGTTCCATGTAGCCACAGAAAAATCAGTTTCATGTTCATAGGATGGAAAAATATATTCTCTGCTGACAAAAGGTCTGGGATAACAGCTTTGGGGTAAAGTGGGAGCCAAGATTTAAAAAAAAAAAAGAAAACAGAGAGAAGGCTCTCAAATTCAGCTAATTTAGTCAACAACTTGTTTTTAAATACTCTAATCACAAATAAATACAACTAAATTTTTCTTGATGCACCTTATGTATACTTCAGGTGACATTCCTATGAATATAAGTAAGAGCAGATTTGCAAATCACAACAAACACAATAAACAATTTTTTCAATCAGTAATTTACCATATGAAGCTTTGTAAAAGCTACCAATTTAAAATTACAAGCACCACTAAGGCCCTTTCGGTCTTTCTACCTTTTGAAACAGCAGATCTGAGTTAAACAAGACTTCCCAGTCTTAGAGGCTGCAGGAGAACCAGCGCTGCGTGCTGAAGACCACATTCATCAGGTAACTTGCAATCAACATTTACAGGGTGTCAATGTTTTGACTCCACCTAGCGGCCTTTTAAAAAACAAAACAAAAAAACAACCAACCAAAAACCCAAACCCCAGACACGTCCCATTAAGGCAATATAAAAACTGACGGTTTGCCTCAGGACAAATTATTTAATACTTCAGTACTATAGCATATGTTGGCATTTCCCTGAAAGTAAGACTCAAGTGCTACCAAACCTATATAAATGATAACAGACAGGCAAGGTTTAAGCAAAGCTTTATAACAGTCAAGCCTCATATGGAATGGAATAGTTTTGTGGGTTTTTTTAAATAAAGCAGTTAAAAAGCATTTCAGAAACAATGCACAATGAGTATTCAGTAGCATCTAATACAATATAAGATACATTACAGTCAGTCTGTGTTCTCAGGATGGGTTTTTAAGGCAAAAATTTAGTAGGCTAAACCCTTTGTTTTATTTAGAGATTCTTAATTATTGCTTGAATTTTAAATATATTTCCATATTGTTTCACTTTTGACTCTCAGTTTAAGGCAAGAAGTATATTTTGTAGTACAGTAAGTGCAAAATCAAGAAAGGTAAGCAGAGGACTGAGTAACCCAAAGCAAAAACAAGAAGGAGGGAGAGGAGAAGCCGGGCAATCCAAGACAGAACAAGCAAAGTACAATTAAGTATCTCAAAGCTAATCACAGGGCAACATTATTTCACCTGAGCCAAAGGAATGAGACTAGAGCTGCACAATATAAGTCATCACTATTTCCTGCTGGACAAACACATTTTAAGTCCATGTTACACTTCACTTTTCAGTCCTTTCATCTGTTTGGCTCTTGACAGTGTATGGAACAGTGAATACATGCCTTGAATGCCTAGGCCATTTTCCTTAGAAAAGTACTTGGCTCTGTGTCGTGACTCTGGCACAGACAGAGCATAGCATGTTTAGTACTTCCTAATTTAGAACTCTGTAACTGCCATTAGAAACTGCTTTTTTTTTTTCTTAAGTGTCATTTGAAGGTATAAACATCTAGCGCCTTTTAACACTAAATCATCAATTTTGTCACTCTATCTTTTGAAAAAAAGGATTGTCTGCAACATAATTCACTGTACACTCTACATTGATTATACTTCTATAAAAGATATACTTCAGGCTCTTCAGACCAACGTGAGGAAGTCAAAAAAGCTGCAAGTTACACAAACATTTTAAAATCTTTATTGACACATACATTATCCTCAGTGCTGCTTTTATGATGTTACTATCTGGCAACAAATGTTTAGTGGTTTCTCTGATAGAATGGATATAAACAGCCAAGTAATTGAAAAAGGCACTCTATGGCAAGTAACAGAAAATTCAGACCTTAAGTAGGAACTCATACATGTGCATAACATGTTACAACTTACTTATATTCTCTCCCTTTCCCCCAGCCCCCTCCAACAGTTTTTAAACAAGATGAATTTGGAAACTGGCCTGCTTGACTTTCCTAAGAGGAGGTGATTTCCACAGTAGTCTGGAGTGGAACACATAGAAGTGTCAGAGTACTGTTTCTGCAGAGTGTGTGATCTCTAAAATTATGGTAACCATGGTTCTAGGAAAAAGAACCTAAACAACCAAGCAAACCCAAACTAAACCCCAAAATTACTAGGATTGCTAAACTAGGCTTCAAAACCATTCTTTGAAGTTAATTCATTCTGTGTCACAGCAAACCTCCATCACAGCACAACATGCCTGGGGGGATCTTAGAAAGGACGTTGAGAAACTTTTCAACACTCACATGTAGACAGTAAGTGTACTACACTGAATTTGGTACAGGAGGTGCTTATTAGGGTTATCTTATTGCTCGGTTCTTCCATCAGGTGAGCCGTGGAAAAAAAATACTGCTTTAAAGACCCTACAGCTTTCTTGGGTGCTGCTGCATAAACATCTATCATATGTCTATCATACCAGCAATATAAACAGCAGGTAAAGTGCAAGCTATTTAGTGCAAGCACTACACACTACTACTACCAGGATAGTTCACTACTTGAATGCAATCAGCTAATGCATGAAAAACAACTTGCTGACTCCAACAAAAAAAGAAGTGGTGCTGCAGGACAAAGAAAACTATTGAGAAGGGTTTGTAAATGCAAAAGCGTTCTGTGATTTACACCCACAATTAATCAGTTCAGCCTGTAGCATGGAAATACCCTTTGATTTCCCATTGATCTTAAGTCATGGCAAAGAATATTTCTCATTGCCTTCACTAGTTACTTGGAAAACTCTATGCCTCTGTGGCAGATGATGACCTCATCTAGCTTACTTGTACCATTTTAAGTCACTCTTCTTTTTGGGAATACAGTCCATTCTAACATGCCATGATTGTTTCAATGCTTGCAAAATGCCAAAGAGCACTCTGTGTGCCTGCTCAACACCACAAACTAGGCAAGCAAATGAAGCCTGCTTTCTGCTCGGGCTTTTCAGTGAATAGTGACTTAATAACACTGAGTGCTTCCCAGGCTGGTTCCAGGCTACACGAAAGGTAGTTCCAGCATGGTAAGTATGGACAAGAACTTCACTCTTTTAACACGCTACAGTAGAAATAAAAAGTGTCTCTGTTAAAGACAGAACTCTCTCAGAGACAGTATGATGAACACACCCACCCACTGTATTTGCTCAGAGGCAAGCGCAATTCCCCCCATCATTACCTTGCCTTCCAGTACATGTTACATGTATTTAGATTAGGGAAAAGAGTCTCCTCTACAGACGGAAATCTTGACTCACAAATCTATTGGAATTCTTTGAAGGAGTCAACAATAAGACACCGATTAGTTAATATATTTGATTTCCAAAGACTGTTGACCAAAAGATCCTAAAGAAACCATGCTACTAAACACAGTTTTAGGAGGCAGTTTCAATATAGAAAGATATTACTGGAGAAATTTTTGTACAAGAGCATATGAGACAACTGTTTTTGTGTTGGGAAGTCCCCAATTCCTAGACTGTTCTGAAAAGATAGTACTGAATGTTCACCGTATCTTACATGCTTTCCAAGGCTGATCCCACCTCCTGTAGAAGAAAGGATAGACTTTTGACCTAACTCAAACCATTTAAAAGAAGTCTTTCCAAGCCAGGCATTTTTTCCTTTATAGAGAGAATGACAGAACAGGTATGCCCTCAAAAGACATTAATTGTATGGCTTAGTGTGGTACAGCTGGTGCTCCACGGGTCAAATTCAGTCCACAAAATGTTTCCGAGCCAGAAACCTTTGTCTCAGCCAGTCCAGGGAACAATTTTGTTCTGCAAACTCTGTCTAATAGACAAATTGCTCTTCTGGAGCCTGCTGTGATTAGAAAGGTGGCAGCTGTTGCTTTTGACCACAGGAAAAAGCTGCTGCTGCAGTACACAGAGGAAGTTGTGCACTCCACAGAGTACAGGGAAACAAAAAAATGTTCTGAGTGTCCTATCTGGCCCTTGCCATACCTGAAGTGTTGGACCTGATAGTTTAATGAAAGCATATGCACACACTACGGTGATAAATATGATGTAAGAAAGTTACTATAAAAGTTCTTCCTGTTTCTTCACCTTCCAACGTCAGTCCTCCTCCTGCCTCTTTCCCCCACCCTCAGTTTCTTGCTGGTTTACTTCCTCATAAAAAGAAAAGATAGTGCTCATAATTTCTTTCCAGTGATGGAAATACAAAATTAGATGTTAAACATAAATTCTATTTTTTCCAGAATCCATATATTTTCCTATTCAAAACTTGATTTTGAAGATTTTTGAATGAAAGGCTCCAGAATTCAAGAATCCTGGAGAATTATTTTAGGACACTGAAATTGTTTAAATCAGCGTGTCTACTTTTATCCAGATTATTTTTCCATTTCTAAGAATATCCTCAAAAAGTAAAGACTACTGCACTTAATTAATCTACATCTTAGCCTGTCTTTTTTCCATCGATTTTATGGAACTAAATATTAATCTTTGAATCTTTTGGATTCCAATAGGAAAAGTATTTAACTGGACATAGCCTCCCTTCCAAAAGCTGCCTATTTTAACCAAAAGAATCAAACACTTAATGTAGTTTATTCCAATGTAATGCATGATACTTGAAACTTGCTAAGAACTGTCATTTTTATCTCATGTTAAGATGCCCTTGGGAAAAACAGAAACAGAGAATTTTTGCTATTCAACACACTTGTGACCAACTGCTTAACTTCTGAAAGTTAGAGGTCATTATTAGGCATTCAAGATCACTCTCTTGTGAAACATTATTTGGGCACACTGAAATGATGATGGGCGGGGAGGAAATCACAATTAACAAAGTGCAGTGATCATTCCCCACTGTACTTAGAACAAATGATAAAAAAATTAAATCAATACCCAATAATTTATCATTACTTAAGAAGGAGGCATCTTTAGTTACCAAATGCAAATTGCAAACAAAGACAGACTTTTCAATTCTGTTCTAAAGAAAAAACTTCCATCCTTCTTTTACTTTCCTTCTTTTCATCAGAAAAATCAGTAGGACAAACAAGGAAAACACAAAATATGGAGAACAGTGAAAATTACTATACAAAAAGAAAGTAAATATATACTAGGAAAAGAAAATAGTTGTGCACTTTATTTGACAACAGTAAATCAGTCAATTAATTTACAACAGCAGGAGCCTTATGAAAATAAAAGATTCTGGATCTTATTCTCTAAATGCTAGTACCCCTCAATCCTAATTCAACCTGAACAAAGGCTTTAAAATAGGACAAAAATGGTATATTTTATGCAGTTAGCACATAACTGTTATTTCTCAAAAGTCCACAAGAGGTAACCATCTTCTTCACTATACACTCAAATTCAGTTCCATTCTCATTACCACAACGTATTCACAATGTGACCCTCCTACTATTTCCACATTTCCTACTAAATCTTGTCCTTTGCTAATATTGTGCTGCCCTCTCAATTCCTCCAGTGATGCTCATTTGCTCTAGGCCACCTAGAACTGCCTACAACCATTCTTCCACACTGGTTTTCTGCGTCCATTTAAAGCTACTGTTCATTACAAAGAAGAGAATTAATCCCTTAATTTAAAACCCTTCAACAGTATACTTGTATGCGTCTCACCCCTCATGTGGGAAATAGGGGCACACCTTTTTATAAAGCTATTAAAAACACACTGCCCCACCTCGCTTCACATACACCTTGCCGAAATGCCCCACGGCCATATTCTCACTCCATTGTTTCCCTGCCCGTTTCTCCTGGGGTACGTCCAATACTCGGAGCAAGAATTACAGGACAGAGACCTCGCGTCACCCGCCCTGCGCACCTGGAAGCTGTACATAAAGGCGATTATCTCAAGGAAGGC
>NW_010560834.1:37585-40081 GCF_000687285.1 Phaethon lepturus | reverse complement strand
AAAAAAAAAAAAAAAAAAAAAAAAAGCCCTGCAAACATCTTTAAAAATAGACTTGTGCAAGGCAGAATTCAAAAATAAAATCAAATCCTGTGGAGAAGGAAGCTGTAACTGACTGTATGCCAGCTGCGTCCAAGCTATTTTGGAATCCTCAGAGCTGTCCTTTCACAGACTGTTCTGTCCAAAAAGAAACAAAGAATTAGGATTTCAAATTTGATTTCCAGTTGAAGCTAGGATTGGTGTCTGGATCTGTAGCAAAATTAAGATATTTCCACAGAATGTCTGAAGAAATATAACTAAGTTAAGGCCTTCATGCAGATGTTGAACCTTAAAATAGATTTGAAGAGTGTAGAAAACTGTTTGACAAAGAATGTACATGGTTCATTTCCTCTGTTTCCTTGAGTAATCCTGAAATGCAGTCTGCCTTTGGATCTGCTATCAAATTGCTTAAACCAGCACTTAAAAATGTTTTCCTTTACTAATGAGGAGCTGACCTTGGAGGAGAACACTGTTTCCAATTTCAGAGGCATCTGACTATAGCTGGAGCAAGTTTCATCTTGTCTATCCCAGAAGTCAGCTTTATGAATGTTAAGCTCCACATCACACCAAAAAAAACCCCCATGTTTATGGAGCCAGTGGAAGCTTTTAATGAGAGAAACTCAGAACAGAGCTCTTGCTGGAACATTTCTAACTGACTTAAAGCACGATGCAAGGCATTCAGGGAAATTGCTCTGATAATAAGTGCCTGAGAAGGAGCAGGAGTGAGCTGTGAGAGTGAGTCAGCCATGGAAAGGCTACCCAAACATTTGGCAAGTTGGACGAGTTTGCTTTACATGTAGTGTAGTTTTATGCCAATTGAGAATAGGAATTGAAATGTTTGATAAATTCCATTTTACCTTTTATATGTAAAGTCTGTATGTCCTGAAGACACACGGAATTTTGTGAAAGACATTACTAGAATAAATATTACATAGGCCCCGACTTTAAGAATACTTGGTAGTTACAGCTGTTTTGAAATTTAAGTGATGTCAAGTAGTGGAATGCTTTACATAGGTTTTTTATCATCCTCCTTGGTTCTGCCTCTTTTCTCTGTGTGATTATGAATATTGAATTTAAACTGCTTGGTCCTATCTGAAACACTGCCCAGATCCAGAGAGAGACAACCTGTGGCATTCACCCTGAAGCTTGGTGATTTTGGTTTCTTTATAAGTCCCTCACAGCACTTCAGGAAAGTGCTCAGTCCTTGCAATTTCAGGTAAGGCTCGAGGCAACTTGCTGAGCATTAGGGCATAGCAAAAGCTCAGAACTTCCTAAAGAGAAAGGCTGAGAGAAGGACTTTGTTGTGTAGGATATGGCCTATTTACTTTTTCCACCTCCGAAAATGTAAATCTTAGAGGAGTTAAAAGTGGTCTCCAAAGTTATAAACGTGTTTCAAATGCAGGAAATGAAAGACTTGTAATACCCTTTGGTATTCAATCTTACTCTTCATTTGCTTGTTATGCTTCTAAACTTTTGGGCTAAAGCTCTTAGTAAGGTAGAATATGAGAAAGATCTTAATCATTCAAAACTGTGATCTTAAAATGTCTTGAAGGAGTGTGTTGTCTTATTTTGTGAGCATTTCCAGAAGCACAGAACAACTCTGCTATTTTGTTCAAATAGCACTTGTGTCATTGACTTCTCCAGTTGTCCAAACAACTTGGACATCTCCAAGGCTGAAAAATCACACTCCAGCCTCACTAACTCTGTCATTGTCCATGCCTGAACTCCTGCGCTCATGCTGGGGAGTGCCACACTGCGCACAGAGTCGAGATGTGGTCTCACCAGCTCTACACCTCCCTCAAACTGCCAGCTACGCTTGGGCAAAGACTGCCTGGCATGCAGTCAGCCATCCTCAGCGCAAGGGTACACTGCTGACCACTGCTCAGCCTGCCGCTCTGCAGGACCCCACGGGCCTTTTCTGATGATGGGAATAGGATGGCCACCAGACCTGTAGATTTGATAGTCTCAAATAAAACAGGAGAAAACATGATTTTTCAGGAGAAGGAGATCTTTAACAGAAATCTATATTGTTCTATGAAAAGAACTTTTAAGGAGATTGTTCATCTAGTGGCAGCACAAATAAAGATGATGCAGTAATTGTTACACAAAATGTAATGTTTCGTTATTTGTTAGTCTTTTCTTAATTTCTTTACCAAGATGAAAAATTATATGGAAGCCCTTTGCATACATCTGTATGGAATATGCCCAAATGTATTCTGCCATTAATTCACTTCCTTTGATTATATTGCACACAGTAAAGTGATAATCATTTCAGCTGATCAGATTTATATAGTTCTTCCTAAAGGAGTACAGATCGTGTTTGGATTTGAGCTATGCTTTTGTTTCAGACTAGGTGTGTGTGTTGCCAAATTCACCACTATCTGGAGATTATTGTAGGAATGTCCAGAGCCCAAATGGGATGGAGACCCCCTGGCGTGCTAATGCAGTGAGACAACCCTG
>NW_010560834.1:28761-37554 GCF_000687285.1 Phaethon lepturus | reverse complement strand
CCCCCCATTCCGGCTGGTGTGCACGTACTTTGTATAAGTACCCCTGATGGAGCCTGCAGCCATGCTTGTCTGAGTATATTAAAGCACCCGAATGCCCAATGCCCAGCTGAGACAAAATGCCACTTGATTTACTGTAACAAATGTACAGGAGGGTATTACAAGCAAAATAGTAATTTGAAGGTTGCTGTGTTGACTGAGCACTGCATGCCTCAAGTCTCATTAGCTGAGAATTAACTGTTTTCTAAGCCTATAAACAAACATGAAACCTCAGTGATTTTGCCACAATCCAAGCAGCGGTGGCTAAGTCACTCCTCTCGCCTGCTCGTTGCTGTATCTACCCTGTGCCGTCAAGCTTGGGCTGGCTGACAGGTCTACCTCACGTAGAGCTCGGGTCTGGTGTCCTCACGGTGAGCTCAGGTGTGGGGCCAGGCTGATGTGACTTCAACAGCTCTGACTTGGCAGCCTTGTGTATCTGCGGTTTTGGGGACAACGTTTTCTGACTTTCAAGCAGGAGTAGGAATCAACCCCCTCTGAAATATGCCGAGAATTACATTGCAAAGAAGCAGGTTTCCCATAGCAGTGCTGGCTTAATCAGAAACTAATGGGTAGAAAGGGCAGCAGAACATAAAATAAACCCACAGCCCATTTCCACTTACATCTTGTGGGAGGACAGTATAACCTCTATCCAAAATGTTGTTCTCAGGGACTGGTCATTGCTCTGAAACAACAGAACTCTGAGCGTTAAGGATACATTATCCTTTAGCTGACATGCTGATAACAAATGGAGGACAAATAATTCAATTTTCACTTTATGGAGAAATACAACAAAGACCTGAATCTCTTCTTTGTTCTGGCTTATTTTCAATGCAATATTTTTGTGAAGGCAGTGACAGAAATGAGCTGAATCAGTAAGCTGAAGACATGCCCCAATTTATATAATGCGATCACATTTTCAGTAATAATTCCTGCCATTTTCCTAAAATAGACTAATGTGGTTGCTTTCAACTACATTTGTCTTTTGGGAAGCAAGACTTAGGCCTCTTTCCTATAGGAACTATGCTTAATTGATATATCTAGTGTGTAAAAATAACTCAGGTTGTTCCTTTTAGTGTGTGCTACTGCCCAGTCTTCAGCAATGTGCTGCTGCCCACCTGCAGTAAGTTCCACGTCATTCCTTTAAGACAAACCTGAATATTTTGGTTGTGCTCGGATACAATAATTACAAAGCTTTCTTGAGCTATATCATATCCCAAGAAGTTACAGATGAGATATTTGGTGATGATGGGCTTTTTAAAATGACTGCAGATTTTGGATTTTCAAAAAACTAAGTAAGAATTTTTAATAAGTGTGTTTAATGAGTACAGCTCTGCAGGCCCCCTCTTGTACTACAGCAATTTGTTTGCAGCCGTTATATTTCATTATGTCAGTAATTCCCGTTTCAGAGCTCGGATATGATGCATTAGGTAGTGGATCCAGTAAATAATTACACATTTTCATGCTTCCTAAATATGTGTTTATGCAACAGTCTAATGGTAATTGGCTCTTTGAGGTTATGGTGGACTACGGGGTGCGTATATTACTAACCACTTTTTGAAACAGATACTGCCTTTTTTCTTTAGTAATACCACAGATAAACCCAAAGAAAATGTGGCAGCAAAGAAATCTGTCCATTAAAAAAATTACAGAAATTCTGAAGTATACAGAGAGATGTGATTTTTTATTTCTTGCTATTACACTGATCTTACTGCACGGCTTCTTACAATGCTCAATAACAAAGCACAATGCAACTCAAATCCTGGCATCTGGAAAACACCTAATGTTATTTTGCAAAGAGGGACAGCCTAGCTGCCATTACAGTCTAATAGTCCCTTTTATCAAAGGCACGCTGTAGGCAGATGCTGGTAATCTGTTCTAATGCCGCAACCTTTGTCTGGCCTCTCAAGGGGGAAATGGATGTGTTGGTCTTTGGAAATTGTTTTCCCTTACTGAATTTGGCTTTGGTCAGATGGGAGAGCACTAAATTGCATTCCACTTAAAATGCAGTAAGCCATCTGAGCAGAACAATTCCTAGCTGCTCTGATCAAGGGTTTGAGCTAAGCTATCAAGGGAGAAAAAAGCCCAATAAATAATATCATATAACTCTCTACTGTGACAGATCTTGTTGTGTTGAGAAAGACTCCTACTTTTTGTCTCTGCACAGTCAAGACGATGGTGGCTTGATAACTGTTCCTTTTTCTGTAATGATTTTTCAAATTAATTCTGTCTTTAGCTAAAGTAAAATGTAGATCTGTATCCCTCTGGGAAGGTTTAGACGGAAGTCAGAACATTGTAATACTATAACAAAATAAATGCTGGCAGACTCTTTGTTTAAACAAAGGAGGGTATTTCTGTTTTGAAATTCCTTGCTCTCAATTTCTTTTAACTCTCTTCTCCTGAACTTTGCTAAGAGTCAAATAAAATGTACATCTGTGGCTGAAAAAAGCCAGGGTCTTAGTAGACCAAAAATAAACAAGCTATGAATAAAAGCCAACCTGTTCATGAAGTACTAGCCCCAATCTGCCTGCCTGAGGAAGTCCTGAGAAAATCTGCCACTTTCCATTTTGTGTGAAGGGTAATTTACACCCAAGTGACAGAATGAGCTGTCGCCTGGTGCTGTGGCCTTACGCTGTCTTATCTATCTCACACAGCGCCCTGAACTCTCATGTCACATTTTACCATTGGCCTCTTTAAAAAAAAAAAAAAAAAAAAAAAGGAGGAAGCGGGCAGAAGGTATTCAGAGAGTTGGAGGTGGGGTGAGGGTAAGTATTGTGCCTGTGCTGGAAGCTCTGACATGTGGTTTGCAAGGCTGCTGCACGTTCTGATCTAGGCGAAGTCAGTTATTGCCTTGTTACATACTTCCAAGGGCGCTGGCTCTGTATCCCTTTACGTATCCCTTTACGCCATCTCGTTCCCTCTTTGGGATGTAGCTATGGGGAAGTCAAGTTAAATCATGTTAGAAGTGACATTAATGCACAGCTAAGGCCAAAATTCTTACTCTCTTTTCAGAAGAAGGGGGACAAATAAGGGCAAGAAGTTGTTAGTTAAGATTTCGAATACCAGCATTCACCCTTCCCAAATCTTCCTCTAGGACTTTATCCGAGGTCGAAAAGCTGCATCACGTTTGCCCAAAAGCGTAGTGTCATTTCGTGTAAACGAGCGATTGTGTTTAACCTCACATCAGCTACCTGCGGGGCAATCCTTGTCTACACCAACTCTGCAGCCTGCAGCACATCAACATCTGTTCTGGTGTCACGTGTTTCCACAGATTACACATGGCGTTGTGGATGAGAACACCCTCCCATGATCTGATTTACCTTCCCAGTCATACCCCTTTCTGGACTTAAAATACGTCCTGCAGTCGTGAGAGCCTTTTCCAGTTTCTGTCAATGCTTACTGAGAACATAAATATGTATCTCCCTTGCGGAGAACACGAATAACTGAGTGAGTTGAGAAGACTCATGCTGAGTACAAAGACTGGTCTTATGTCCTGTGAGCTTGGGTGGGATGATTGAGTAATAGCTGTAGGGTGAAGGGGTACTGAGCCTGAAAGCATGTGAATGGGGTTTTATTTATTTAATAAAATGTAATAGCCCACCCGACAGGTGACTCACACCAATGAGGAAAACCTGTAACCATAAATAAGTAGGATTTTAAAGCAGTTTTCACTTTTAACATTATACTTTTTTTCCTAGTTCAACATATCTCCTTTCATTGAAGGGCAAAGAGTTTAATGGTTAAGAAAAGGTGAGAAGAAGTGCCAAAAGGGGAGGGAAAAGCACAAGGGAGAAACTGATTTTAAGTAGCAAAGCGGGTCCAGAACAGTTTTGTAAAACAGAAATGTGGCCTGCACTTCAAAAATCATGCATTTCAACGAAGTGTAGAATCAGTAACACCTTTCCCTGTGTGAATAGTTGATGGTGAGAAATAGATGCATAGAGCTTTTAACCTGAGTTTTTCCAAAATACTTTGTCGCCTCTTTATTCCTTCATCACATATGACTTGGTCTGTAGACTAGAAGGAGATGGTGCGCGATCTAGCACGTTTTATTGATGCCCCAGTGTAGTCAGTTTTTGACACTTATTTTAGAACATGTTTTCTGGTTGTGATGAGTCTCTAGTTCCCCTGCAGGCAGGAGATATAGAGGGATATGAGACAGTCATCAAACTAATGGTGTCCAGAATCCCTTTATTGCATTCAAAAGGCTGGCAAAACCAGTGAATGGAAAATAATGAACATGACAGACAAGAGTAGGCACTGGATAGAAAGCTTAAATAGCTGTGGGAATTTGTGGGACCACAGCAGCAGTGTTGAAGGGTAACCCTTTCCCCTATCTGTTTTGCAGATACATTTTTTAATATTTTAAGTACAGTATTGCAGATCAGAGCAGTCTGTTAAGCCACAAAAGTGAGACAAATCTTTCTTTTCCTGCAAACTTTGCTCATTGAGGGTCTAATTGTAAAAGGTGCTGAGCATCCTCAGTTGCCACCATCGTATAATCAGCTCATCATTTCCATATGCCTGGTGTCACAGAAACATCTGGCTCCTTTATTTCACTGCAGTTGCCTTTACAACCAGAAAGAGTCTGAGTCAGGAGCATGAACCTTGCTGGAATCTAGTTTATGCTGTTTTTTAGAAGACACAAATGTAAACGTTTCTAGTCCTTTTTCTGTCAAAAGCTTAAATCGTGCAACCAGATCCTAGGGGTAATACAGAAATGCTTTGCAAAAGATAATTTCTGGGTAATCTTTTCAAATGCTGCGGTTTTTTTCCATTATGCTGCTATAAAAGATGAGATCCTGGGAAATGTCAATGAGGTAAATATTTACAGTTTCCCTATGCTGTAGTAGCAGGCATTTACAGCACAAGAAAAACTGATTTTTACCCTATGTCAAGATCGTTTCCATCACATTTGTAAATGAAAGAGACAGACGGGATGGCTGTATCTTTCTTTCCACCCCCACAATTAGCAAAGGGATCATGCTCAGCAGAATGAGACGGAGCAATCCCGGGTGCCTTGCATCTGTTGTCCATAACATCATATTGTGAATTGACCACTATGACCACGTTTCATATACAAGTGCCAAACGATGATAAAAAAAGACCACCCATTGCAAAACTAACATGTATCCATTAAAGAGATTATTTCTATTAGCACTGCAACCATGTGTGCTTCCCGCGAACCATCTGTGTTTTCTCCTCTTCAACACATTAAGTTTGGTACATGCATGTCCTTTATGTCACCTTTGAAGAACTGGCAAAAAAATAACTTTGCCAGCTACTGGTGATAAGGAGAGGAAGCCTTACTCCGTCTTCAGCCAGCTGCCCCTCCAGCATGCGTGGAGAGGAGTCAGGGACTCTTCTAGGGTGGCATTCTGGCCAAAGGCTATGCAGAAGCACATGCAAGAAGGTCTTTTTATCCCAAGCCAGAACCTACGTAATTGCAAAATGTTGCCAATCACTATGACCAATCTCCAAAAATAAACAGTGTGGTTATCGAACATCATTGTAGTAATTCGGGACATGTGACATAAATCATGGGTGCAGAATTAGGCATACCCGCGTGGTCTAGGCTTCCCATTTCAAAACCATTTTTCTTTCCCACTCTCAATGTGATGTTAACTTCTTTGGGGCTTGAGGTACTGCCGCGTTCTGATACTGAAGTGCACTGGCCGCATTGGCATCATCTGGCATCTTCTTTTACATCTATTTTTTTCTCCTGAAAAATCTGTTATTGTTATTGGAGCATGACATTATGCTTCTTAGGAGAGAGAAAGAAGCCCAGGGACATTACTAACTCAAGCTGTCAGCAATACCTAGCTCATTCATATTGTTATGAAAAGCATTTCACTTATAAAATAAAACTGGTGCATGTTTGCTTTTTGATAATGTAGCAGGAAGAAGTGGGTATTTTTGTACTGGAGCAGTTTGTGGAAATCTTGCAAAATCCAAATTAACATACATCTTCCTCAAAGAGCAGTAAGTCATGAGGTCATGGCTTTTCATCAAATTGGAGGAAACTGTTGCACTTCTCAAATATGCTTAAGTGAAAAGAAGCTCGCATCGCAAAAGTGATAATGTCCTTAAATAATTTTGTAGAATGAGGCCTGCAAATGCTTCATGTGCTGTTGACGCACAAGTCATCTGATAGTCAGGTGTCCACTATTCACTTTAGTTGCTTTGAAGATTCTTATCGGCTTGTCTGCTTAAAATGTGTTTTTGTAAAGAACTTTGAATTTCATGCATTTTGAATCATCTTTACTCTCACCGCAGATTTCTGATTCTGTCTCCATTGAATCCGTGTTTTAATACTTGGCTGATGTTGAAGGCAACTGGTGTGTCTTCTGCTAGACTTGTATTTACACTGTGATTTCTCTGGCTGAGTTCCTGATGACTCCCCACAATAATCACGCCTGAGCTGTTTGCCATGCTTGGCAGAAGTGGTTAGTTAATGAAGATTTGTTTGGGGACAAGTCGAAGCCAATGGGATAGCTCATTTACTCAATAAAAACTACTGCTTAGTAAACTATATCTGATGACAACATGACCCTCATGTCAGTCACCATTTTTCCTAGGCCATTTATTCTGATTTTTACAGATAATGTCTCTCCAACAATTCTATAATACTGCTTTGGAGAAAACAAGTGATGTCTCCATACTTATTTTTATCACATAGACTTTCATCTTTCACCTTTTCCTCCCTATGAAAAACGCAGATGTCTTTTAGTTTGTCAGCCAGCAACATCTCCAGCAAACAGTCAGACAACAGACATTTTCTTTAACCAGCACTGCACGATTGACATTTTCACAAAAACTGAGGGATTGCCATCCAGCAGTGCATAACTGCATATTCTGAGATGAACTTTAAAGATATGCTGCTAATCTGCCTTCTCTTAAAGATGCAAATTAAAATATTTAAAAATTATATGACATAAAAGTATTTGCTGCGTCTGGTCTGGTGGTATATATGGAATAAATAAAGGCTTTTCTATGGAAGAACTCCCAGACACTGTCCCAGATGCTTTCTGCCCACTGGTTATGGCATACAGGCAGTTAGAGCTGTTGTTGTTTAAAAGGCCTTTAATTGAACTTCCACCTCTACAGCCACCTCTTGAATACGGCTGCTTTCTCTGGAATGACATCCATTAAAGTCATATTTTATATCTGCTAAATGCATTATTGTGTCATAATGTTACTGGTCTGCAACTCTCCCTGCTGTGCACAGACATAGTGATCACTCACGGCTGTAACAGTCATTTCCTCTCAGTTTTGTCTATATGTTAATTTTCTGGCACCCTTCGAGTTAGTGCAAAGAGAAACTCGTGACTGTGCAGTCACAATCAATTGTGAATGTCCCACAAATCCCAATTTGTGGGACAAACGGGACAACTCCAGCAGATAAGTGTCATTCCTGGCTGAAGAAAGGGAATGGGTTACACAGGAGGCTGCAGGAAGCAAAAAGGAGGTGACAGCGTTGAAGCTCTGACAACTTGAGAGACTTTTCTGGGCCCCTACTAGCAAATCAGTTTTTCTTTTTCCTTCTTTTCCTTTTTATGTTTTAATTAGTGATTCTTTTAGCAGTTAGAATTACAGTGAGGCCATCTCAGCAGACTGGATATGGGTGGCTTGTAGTAGTATTGCAGCTAAGATCACCCACCCAGTCATGAACTATAAAATCATCATGCTTGCAACATCTATAATAAAAGAAATGGGGAGAATTAGCAGAGCAGACTGCATTTAAGGAAGGAGCATTACTACTCTAGATGCATACTAGGCACAGTGCATTTTTTTCTGGCTGTTTTTAACTCTATATAATTATCTTTCATACAAGCCATCCCTTTTCAATAGCTTCTTGCTTTTGTTTCCTTTTCCTTTGATTCTGTTTCATGTTGCTAATGTGAATAATTATGTAAAAGTTTCTGATTTTTGGAAAGAAGAAGCACTGAGCAGCTTTCCGCTCGTATAGCCGTGCTCGCGGTTCCTCTGTTACCCAACTCAGCTGTTAGCCCACGAGCCAGCAACGCCAACCTACCACAATGTCGTCGTCGCTACTTCCCCGCACTCAGTAACATTAAGGGCAATCCCCCCTTCTCGTTGGGCTACGTAGCCTATTGGCTGCTTGTGTTAACGAGTCATTTGTATCTTCTCAGAATTATTATTTCATCTTGTTAGTGCTGTCCCCGCTTGAATTAGGTAGCAATGAGAAAGCTGCACGCCAAGCCAGGAGCTCCTTGCGTAAACAGGCGCTCGCAATCAGAGACGTCCGGCGTTGTTAGTAAAAACACAAGGACCTGATTCACGACAAAGCGATCGCCCTTGCGACGGGGCGTGCTAGCAAAGAGGTTGCCTTACAAGAATAGCACCTGAGATCGAGCAGCTTTTTGCATTGCAACTTGCCAGGGATGAATGCACGTGTGAAATTAAACAATTTTACTTCTTGAAATGAAAACTTCCGTTAAAAAGAAGCTAGTGGGCTATTGGAGAAGTGCTGGTAAGGCAATCCCAATGCATCCTTCCACTGTCTAACCTTTAGGGAGAAAAATTTTGAGGTTTGTAGAACCTAATCAGCCACATCTCCATTTTTCTTAACAGGATCTTCATTTTGCATAGACTAGATCAAAAAAGCAGATTATGCAAGAGTGTTCCTTCTGGCCACTTGAGGAATTTAACAGTAGAATAATAGCTAATTCCTCATCCTGCATATAATTATGGCAAATTCTGCTGAGAGGATCAATTTTCTCCAGTCTCTGTTTTCCC
>NW_010560834.1:7673-28730 GCF_000687285.1 Phaethon lepturus | reverse complement strand
CAGCAGGAAGCTTTGCCAGTATCTGACTGTCTCAATTCCACTTCATGGTTGTTCTTTTACAAAAATCTCTTTTTGAACAGGTTGTCACAAATACAGTAAAATTACAGTATATTGTGTTCTTTCAACTTATAAATTAAAAAATGTTAAAGGCCTGTATTTCATTCAGATTCATGCACTGTGTGGCACAGGGTCAAGTTTTTTAATAAGCACATATGCATGTGCTGATTTATCTTGTTTGATGCCTTCAGGGAGCCCTCATCTCATTAATGGGTCACAACTGGCCATCAGGATCTACTCCAGCACAAGATACAAAACTGTTAACTAGGTTTAAACTAAATACAATTAGCCTTACAAAAATTAGGTTGATAATAACAGCAGAAGTATGAACTGAGCCTAGTTCTGACATCTGAAAAGTTGTTTTTCAGTTGTTTTTTTCTTTTTATGTTTTCTAACTGAAATGTTAGAAATTCTTATCGAACACTGAAGGCAACGCTGTTGCAGTGGCCAAAGTGAATTTTGCCCCGAAATAAATACCTCCTAGATTACCCTCTTTGGACACCAGAAGTAAACCCATTATTTCTTGTCTTCTGAAGTTGAGCAGCTGAGGATATCTGTGAAATCACAACAAAATCGTGCAGGTGTGCTCAGCGCCGGTTCCTTTATAGCCCGAGTGCCTGCTGGGCTGTGATGTGGGACCGTGCCCCGCGGTAGCTCGCAGCCGCCCAGGCGCGGCGCCGACTTCTGCGGATGCAGGGAGTGCTGAGGACCGACGGTTCCAAGGGGTGAAGTTTACCTGGGAGAGAACTGCAGCACAGCATGAACCCCGCCAGCGTGCCCTTTGCCTTTGCTGGAAGCCATGCAACGGCCAAGATACCATCGTGCCCCTCATTTGCAGAAGTGAAAACGGTTCTCGCAACGCTGAGAAAAACAGAAAGGGGTGCTTGGAAAGTAACAACTAGCAAGCACTGTTGAAAGCATAACAGAGGTGGTTATCTGCTGCACCTCCTGCCTCCAAGGAGACTGACATCTGATCCTGGAAACAAGGAATGTGAAATGATGTTTTTCATTTGGAAGGCAAATGAAATACTTCAACAGGTGCTCTACTTGAAACGTGCCCGTTCTGTTGCAGAGGTTTGCAAATTTATTACTAAACAACGCTCATTTTCTCACAAGCGGCTGTTGTGCCTCAGTTTTGTTAATTTTTAGTTTGCTGGCTTTATTAAATCTTGAAAGATTTCTTTATGGATTTTCCTGTTTACATTGCTTGCATCAATAAGTTCCATTGCTTCTACCCCTAATTTAGGGTACAAATTGATCCCAGGCAGAAAGTTGCAGTCTGAAGTCACATTCCCCCGCAGGATACATGCTTATGCTTTTGGCAAAGGATCATTTCAAACTAAAAATGAATAAATGAGCACTTTCTCAGAAGTAACTGCAAATAGGGGTTATAGCTTTCCAACAGACCAACGACGAAAATGAGATATGTGGCGGCTTCCTCCTCCGACGTGACTGTTCTTCATTAGCACCAGCAGTGAGCCCTACCAAGCAGTGCGGCAGCTCTCTGGCCTTTCCCACTGACGCAGGTGGAGATCGCTTTTGAAAGACCTGAGAACAACTGGTTTTACTTATGCATGTCATGTTGGAACCAAGGGGATCACATAAAGCAAATAGCTAGTGATTTCTTCCAGAGATCTTCACTTAATGTATAGATGCCTGGTTTCCTGAAAGTCGTTTTGTAGCAAGCACTGCTTCCTAGTAAAGAGACTAAAGCACAATGCAAACACTGTCTTCCATGGTCATCTTTAAAAAAGAAGGATAATGCATAACATATTCACCAAGCTGGTTTCCTTTCTAAAGCTAAAGATTTTCTCATGATGAGGACAAAAAACTGCTCAGGCACCGCACCATGCCTATGTACTTTGTTTAAAGAAAAAAGTCCATGTTGACATTTTCACCTGAAACCTTGGAAGACAGATGTTCAAACCAAGGGCCAAGGTTTTACCTAAACAAACTCTCCTGCGGAGCTGCAGGAGCAACATGTCAGGAAGACAAAACAGTCACCTCATAGGATACCTATAAACTGCTGATGTCTCTGAGATGGATGAGGAGCCAGAATGTCACTGTGTCAAGCCTGGGACTAAAGGTTAGGTGGGTGGTAACTGGCAAGGCAAGAAGACTGTTGATGTTTTGAGGTAGATCAGCCTCAGCCTATTCCTTATAGTGAGCCCAAAAAGATCCAGAAAGGCTTTTAAACTTAAAAACATAAGTTTTTCCAGACTATAACCTGAAGTAATTAGTTTTTAAAATACAGAAAATTCAAAGTGACTCAACAAGACAGTACAGAAATAAAAAAGGCTGTTGGACATTTTGAAGCTGTTGTCCTCTGAGGCCAAGGTTCACTTCTTGCAGAAGCAAGGTCTATACCAAATGAGACCAGGGAACTGCAGCGATAAAAAAGATGGTCTCACAGTTAAATCCATGGAAAGCTGCCCTGGAGAGCTGGATTCTGCCCTGCTTCTGACACAAAGCTCCTGTGTGGTGTTAAACAAGTCATTTGCTGCAGATGTCAGAGAATCACAGAATGGTTTCAGTTGGAAGGGACCTTTAGAGATAGCTAATTCCATTCCATGGCAGGGACATGTCTGCCTGCTCTGAGCTCCTTGTTTCATAGGTCTCTGTCTGGAGATGCAGACTTGATTTGTGGAAGTGCTGAGGTAGAACTGAAGTCACAGGGAGCTCTTCCTTGCATGTAGGAGGTGATGTAATCTGGAAAACTAGATAATACTCAGACTAGGCACTAAAAATTGTAGGTAATCTTAAATTTCACTGTTCTACTTCTCATTTCCCCACCTTTGAAATGGGAGTAATTAACCTCCCTTCTCCTGAGAAGGGTGCTTTTAAAATACAGTATTTTTTCTGAAAGGAAAGGTTAGCCACAAAGCAATATACTAATTCTGTCTTTTGGGTGTGGTGTGAGTTGTGTTTGGTAGATCTATGATGAGACAGCACATTCAACAAGAAGGAAAACACAATGTATGGCAGAGTTGCTGCTCAGATGAGCACGGCTTTTTTCTGTGTCCTGAATTAGTAGCCGTTTTGTGAAGACATAGCCAATGGGGCTAAGTAAACGCTTATAAGGGCTGTAATTTTTAACATTTTTAGTACAGGGCATTTATTGTTCTTCCAGAATCCTCTAGGAAGGCTTGTGTTATGTGCAGACATATGGCTATATTGACTGTGTAGAAAAATATGTAATATACACCTTATATCTAATCTGCTCTCCTCTGATTCCTCCCCAGCTTGAATTTAGTTTAAATTGTAGCTTATGCCCCTGTGTGTGTGTTTTCCCCTGGGATCTCCAGTATATGGTTTTTGTAACCTTTTGTGTTCATGAGACTCAAAGTCATTTCAGCTATCACATGGAGTTCTTTTATAGGCAGAAGATGCAAATGATGTTAAGCACTGCTGGGGATCCTATAGTACCTGGCTAGCTCTGAGAAAAGTCCCCTGGGTTTTTGCAGAATTCAATGGCAGCATATGTAGAGCATGTTTGTATGCGCTTCGTGCAGTATTTAAGGGTCTACAGCTCAGATGAATCATCTTAATAAATTTACAAACATAAAAAAGCTATTATTAGAAATAAATTTGCAGAGACTGAAAAATGCTGGAACAAAGTGTTCCTACAGGCTGTTACCATTTTGCCTTTGGGTTGTAAACAGAAATGCACTAGAACACATTGTAAACAAGGTTAAAAATCAAGTATGTCAGAAAAGGTAAATGTAGTGATAATTAATGTTTAAAAAGAAGACTTATACTATGCTGTTTCAAACAAGTTTGCCATTTCAAAGAGTTTCCAGCTTTAGCCTTATTAGTACACCCCCAAAATGTTTCCTCTTTAAACTTGGCTTTACCCCCAGAAATAATTCCCCTTCTTGAAACCGCAAACAGCAGTGACAGCTCTTCTGCATGTTGACGTCACTACTTAAAATCTGATATCTCATATCCCTGAAGGCTCAGAAACTGGAGCTTTATATTGCTGCAGAGGGTTGATCTCCAGCTGCCTAATTGTTCTGTGCAGCTGCTTCTTTCAAATCCTCTAAGGACCTGATGTATCAAAGTTGGAATTATCAATTTCTGGCATGAAAAGCTTTCATAAGTTTTATACCTATATTTGGTTTTATGCTTTCAAAGCTTGAGCCATATAGAGTTGGGCACATAACAACTATACAAGAAATCATTCTTTGAAAACTGAAACTCTGAAATATTTTTCAGTTGTTCTCATATGTCTTCATTCAGGAAAGATGTAGCTACAGAAGACTTGGGCTGCTGAAAACTTACTCCCTCTGACATTCATTGTGTGCTCTTGGTAGTATAATGTAATACAATATGGTGTTGGCTACAAAATACGTTTCTCACACAGCTGCCCTTTGCCTTTGGTTAACTGATTTCAGTAATAACGAAAAATGCCCCATCCAAAGTAGAGTTTCATAACACACTGTAAACAATATAATTTGATCTCAGCAGCATTAAGATGGCCAATTAAACAGAAAGTCAAGCGACTAGCCACCTGTTAAATCCCTTCACTGCCCCTCCATCGTTGAGAAAGCTCACCCTGTGCTCAGGCTTGCCCAGAGCCTTTTAGAGAAGGTGAAAGCCCAGAAGGCCACCCCAGGGGTCTGCCAGGAGCAGAGGGAGACAGGGAGCCCTCCCAGCAAAGCATCCCGACCCGCTCTCGCAGCGGGCGCCCCTAGAGCCGGCCAGCTGCTGAGAACTGAGTCAGTGCTACTGCGTTTAGTATCTGCCAAAGTTGTTGAGTTTTGACAGATCTGACAACACCAATCAAGTGTTTGGTGTTAAAAGCTTGGGATTTGACATAATGATAGACCTGCGTGTCTTAGCTGAAGGGTTTAAAGCTACTTTGAAATGAGAAAGGGTGACGTCTTCATGGATTTTATGACAGCCAAATGGTATCACACGTTCTTCCTTGTTTTTCTGTGGAAATTGAATATCTAGACCAATGCCTACCATTAAACTATTTTTCTTCAGATAACTGTCATATTAACCATGAATAAAATTAATAAAGGATTCATTTTGTGCACAAAGACAGAACTTATTTATCGTACATAGTGCTGTAGTTTTGATGTCATATTGGGTCATTTAAAAATTATTCCAGATTTTAATCAGTCAAAACAGAATGGTTTAATACCATGCAGGTAAGTATGTCAGCATGCAAAATCTGATAGTTTTACAGTTGCTTTTAAAATTCTGTCATTTCAGTCTCATCTTCACATTACATAGTATACCAATGGATCCTCACGTCATAAGAAGCATTGACACTTCTCCATAGCGAATAACAATGTGCAAAGGCAGACCTTTGCCTACATCTTGCCATAGGTTTTCCATGTTGTATTCCTGATTCACTTCATTGAACCTGAAGGTTTTTTTAGAAAGGATTGTAAGATGACTTTGAGTTTGACAAATGAATTTATACCAAAAATCACATTGGAGCCTAAGCCTTCATATTGATTTAGAAATGCCCTGAAATGTGAAGTGGGTTGGAATTTCTGTGTTTCAATCATAAAGGTAAATGATTGGGTAAGACTTGGGTTTTGACTGTCTTTTCTGAGAGGAAATCTGCCAACATCCAGTAAGTAACATTGTTTTGAATGGTAAACAGATGCTTGTTGCTGTGAAGTTTTGCTGAGGTTAGGAGTAATAAAGTTCAAGGGCCAGATTTTCCAAAGCATTTCACTCCTATGTTTATCAGTGGCGTGAGTCCTGAAAATCCACTGTGGAGAAGAGGGAACCAGGTGATGTCCATGATGTGAAAAAGAGAGTCAGACCATTACTTGATGTGTAGCAACACACTTTTTACGGCAATATAGCTAAACTAGTTTACAAGCAACTGATAAATTGCTGTAACTTGTAAGATTTGTCATACACCTTGTTCTACTGGCTGCTTGGAAGAATAATAAGCTGATTATGCTTGTCGTGTTATCTTAAACTCTGATGGATGATTTTTGCTGGCATTAATTTTAATATTTTAAGGACATTCTTTCCTTCTGTAGTTAGTTATGCCATTATGCCATTTAAGTTCTCCATGAATTCTCTAAGTGGGAGGGGTTAATATTTTTTTAATACCACTAATTAATATAATTAATGTAATTAAATAGGGCTTTGTAGTTTCTTTTATATGTAGCGCAAGGTGTTTTGAAATCCATTTAATCACAATATTTTACTAGTTCCCTACTCCTGTTCTTTGTCTATACAACTGCTCCTCAATAAAATGAAAATCTTAGACTGTACCCATACATACATCAAAAGACAGTTGCACCCGTAACAGGTTTAACTCTCAAAAATTACTCCATAAAGATTGTCAGAATGGACCTCTTTAGTGGGAAATATGTGGAAAAAAAGTCATATGGTGATTTCTGAAATTTGGTTTTCTTGCCACTGAAGAAAAAAAAGATTAATTTCTTTTCCTCAGCAGACTCTTATTATTTCCTGATGAATTCGGTGTTCTGCATTTATGGTTTCAAATACCCTATTTCTTTATTTTATGATAGATCATCACTATCTCATTCACGCTTTTAAAACTAATTATGATAATACTCAACATTGATACTGTATTTTTCATCCTTGAAACAATCCATGAATGAGAAAAGTAAGGATTATTAGCCCCATATCACTGATGAGAAAGCTGAGATAAAAAAGGAATTAGAGCCTGAATTTTAATCTGGATATTCTGATTCCAGTCTTGTAATTGCTGATAACATTAAGCTTCTCATCCGAATACTAAAAGTTTTCTTCTCCTCTTAGTAATAACATATGCAGTGGGTTTACATTGGCTTCTATTTTAATTCCTGTTCATTTAATCTCATTTCAATTAAGAACGAAGATGAAAGAAAAATAGTATTAATTGTAACTATTAGCTCTTACCTCAATAATTTGTTTTTCGATCAACAAACATTAGAACAGTGATTTAGGAGTGATTATGCTGATTTTAAAAGTTCAGAAACTGAACAGGGCAACATATTTCATAATTTAAAAGTTGTGTTTTTCTAAGCAATACACTGCTAATGAAGTTTGGCAAAGTGATTACTTAACTAAGCTTTGGCAAATGAGAGTTGTTTGTCATCACCTAGATGAGGACTAACAAGAGAGCAAGCATGCTCCCTGTGACAGCTGGACTTCTGATGCTTCTTAGAGAGGAACGGAGGAAATGAGGTTACTTCTTTTTCATATGCATTGATGCATCTGCATGAAAAAATTTCGGTTAGTGTTTTCCTAGGAGTCTTGCTTGTAGCCTTGGTGGTTTACTTCACTTTTTCTGCTCACCACATTAAAACTGGTTCCTTTTAAATGTTTTGCTTCAGTGTTCAGAATCTAAAACTTCATGCAAACAGCCAAGTTACCCGAGTGTTTTATACCTATCTGAAGTTTCTGGACTTTCATGTGAGATGGGAAGATTAGCACTTATAGTTGATAACTTTATTTCCTAAAAATGGTTTAAATACTTGAGTTTCTTATTTTTTGCAACACAAATGTTTGCACTCAGGAGAAAATTCAGCTGACTTAATTTTGGCAAATCAAGGAAATAAATGGCAAAAACAGCTGTAAGGAAATTAATATTTGGCTAGTTTGCTTGGAGTACAGCGAATTTCTGAGTGAGAGTAGAGTTTCTCTCTGCTAGAACCATTAATTTTGCTGATTTACTGTAAACATTTGAAATGGCATGAGAGCCTAATTTCCTGCCTTTCTTTTAGAAATAGTACTGCCTGATTCCCACGTGCAGCCCACTTCAGCGTGGAGTGTTTATCAGGACTATTTATTGTTCTTGTTACGCCTGGGTGGCAGTCTTTGAGCTACGACACATGTGCTACCGCAGTTCACTGCAAAGAAGGACCTGCAGGTCTGCAGGGCATCTCTAAACCTCCAACAAAGTTCAAAGCCGCTGAGACTGAGAGACCACCAAGACTCCTTCCCTCAAACTCTTGAAACTGGGGAGTTTGCACTCAGGTTTGTGACTCATGAGGAACAGGTTATAATCTGAAAGAAATAAGTGCAAGGCAATTTTGATTTTGTATGAGGATGAGACCTTCACAGAACTTCAGGTGAAACTTTAAGCCTTGTGTAGTCACAAGATGGGTGATCCTCATGCCCAAGGGTGGTGGAAAGCACCTCCTAACAGGGGCAAAAGGAGTAAAACACCCCTAGACATCAGCAGTACAACCAGGATCTGCCCTGCTGGCAGCAGGCCCTGCCCTCTGCAAAAAGCAAGTCTGGAGAAATTTCTGTGCTTGGTCTTTTGGGGAATGCGTGAGAAAAGCTGGCTGGGCTTGGATAAGCAAGGTGAGAAGGTCTGATCAGCAGATTGTGTGCTTGTATCATTGCAAGCTGACCTCAGCACTCCTCCTAGCTTCCTACAAATTCCTTATGGCAATGTGCACGTTTGTCAGCAAAAAAAAAAGATTTTTTTGAACTCTTAGGCTTATATTCATCATGTCATGCAATTAACACAGTTGGTGTCATGTAGGATCTTACATTTGACCTGATGAGACTCACATTATAGTCATCACCTATTGTCATTATTAGATCATTTAAATAAACATGGTTTATTGATCTGGTGAAGTCATTCTAGTCTCAACCTCTACCTCTGACTTAAGGTGGCAATATCTAAAAAGTTTCATCTTGCAATAATGAAACTCTGGATAGTCGGTAGCATGCTTGTAAATGTTCAGGTGCCAGTGCTAGGGGACTTGATTATTACTGCTGAGGTGGGACTTCTCCTTTTACTAGCTTGTTTTAGTAGTCCAGGAGGACATATTTTTAAATCATTCAAGACAGCTAAACCTTTCTCTTCTAATTCTCTGTTTTGCAACACAAATAGAAAATGTCATATTACTTGTTTCCTGTTAACGCTCACAGAAATGTTGTGCCTCTGCCTTAACCAAACAAAAAGTAGGCACGCTACCGTTCTGCTGGATGACTAGAAACTGTTTACTCATTTTGTTGACCCAATTCCAGCCAAGCAGTGAATCAGAAATAGGAAAATTCAGACTGTCTTGGTCAAAGACAGAGAAATGGGTTTTCTGTAATATCGAGTTGCCAGTGCCCAGAAAATGGATGTGAATAATTTCCAAAAGAAATGCTTTCAAGAGCATATGTGATTTTGAGGATTACCATGTGCAAGAGGATTATTATTTGAGACAAAGGGAATAAGAGATTATAGCATATTAAAGGGGAGTTGTTTTACATCAAAGGTGTAGTATGGTTACACACTTTGTATAATACAAGGCATTAGCCAGGGAGCCTTCTGCCACAGGGCTATTTGTAACAAGGATGAGGGAGCCAGACAGTCAGGATTTAGTATGAGCTTTCAAGCTCTTTTAACTTTTCTGATTTCAGCTCTATACACCAGTGTTTGAAATATGCAAAGATGTTTGCATTCAGAAGTGAATTAACAGCAACAATAATCAGCTTACAGATTCCTGTTCTGTGATATGCTGAAGAAAAAAAGAAAAAAAAAACAACTCCAGACATTTAGGTCAAATATAAAAAGCTGGTGTGCTGCTTGGAGAGCACATCAAGCTGAATTATTGCACGATTCTTTGGAATTAATTTCCATTAAACTGCCTAGCAAAATACCCTCTTCTTTTTGGGGAAATGCATATCTCAAACATTTAGTTTCCCTCATCTTGCCTAGCAGACTTGTTTTCGTCAACTGATTACAGCAAAAATCTGGAAAAAAATAATTTTATTGGTTGTTTACTTATAAATTATTGTGTGATACATTTTTAACATAAGAAGTTTATATATTTTTGTAAATTTTGCATTTAAAAAATTAACAATCAGCAGTACTACAGCAATAGATAGGTAAGGTCTAGCCCTAAGGAGAAGAGCTTAATTCCCTTGCATCCCATTTTGCTTCCTCTGCCTGCAGATACAGCTTTAAACTCACTTGTAGGTCAGATATGAGCCTTGAAGCCGTGACAGCATTCCTGTAAATAAGTTTGCGGCCGAGTGACAGTTCCACATTGTCTGTCCCAAGAGCAGACCACAGCAATTCATTAACTCTGAACTATCATCCTGCCACTTGACATATCCCTAGATGTATCCTGACCCTCTCGGGACTGGGCTGGTGAGTTCCAGTATTCATCGAATAAAGCATCCAGACACATCGCAATAAGCCTACTGTTCGTGTAATTAAATAAACGCAGGGAGCATGTTAACGAGTCTTTGGCTCCGGGAGCCGCTCGGCGGCGGCGGCAGAGCTTGGCAATCCATTTTTCGCGATGCGGTGATGCTCACCTGCGGACGTCAGTGCCGCTGGGGCCGGCGCGTGCCGGATGGGCGCCCACCGTCCTTTCTGCCCGAAGCGTAAAAATACCATCGAGCAAGGAAAGAGGCTTTATGGTTCGCACATCACCGGGCAGGGCTTCCCAGTGCTGCGGCCGAGGCAGTACCAATAGCAGGCGAACACCAGAGGGAGATATTGTTCTACTGGAGATGGAGGAAAGGCAAGCCTCGGGATACGGTACTTGCAAATAGCGTGAGGGAGCTTTCTGAACAGAAGTTCAGATGACATGACTCTGCAAAAATGTAAATGGTGAAACCGTTCATGTGCATTCTTCATGGTTTTTCCGCGCTGACTCCAATGTACTGAGTCGTCGTACCAAGGAGCGGCTACGTAACATTCACATAGGGTTTAATAACTTTTTAAGACCTATTTGCAATACTAGGGGTTATAGTTCAGTGTCCAGAGCCAGGTGAGCAGAAAATAAGAAATAACCATGTTCACTTGTTTATTAAATGAGTCTTTCCTCCTGGTCAATCCACACCTGCCCTACCTCTGTGTCTGAACTGACAAAGTCCTTGGGCCTTCAGAGTCCTGGTCCCCAGGTGTGCTGCATGCTGGAAAGGGACCAGGACACAATCATCTCCCCAGGTGCCCTGGTTTTCCACTGAAGCAAATCTGGGAACACAGATAGGAAAGAAGTGACTGGGTTATCTACTCATTGGAAATGTAAGGTTTTGGCAACTTCCATAGGATCCTCTATATTTCTGTCCAGGACCCTATATATTTCTACTCAGATGAGAAAGAGTTGCAGAGCTGTTCTCTGCAATAATATAACACAGGTCTAGGTTTCAGGTTTTTTTCAGGTTTTCTAGTTAGATCTCAAAATACCTGAGGAACATCACTGCTCTGCTTCTGTAACTTTGTCCCATAGGTAAAAAGGATAGTTACATACATACACAACATACTCTTGACCCAAAAGGCACAGTGACAACAAATACAGCTCTGTGAGCCTCCAAATGATTGTCAAAGTGCCCTGTACTCCAGCCCACCACTGCTGTGGCTCTGCCCTTTCAGCAGCTATACCTGTATTTTGTGCCTGCTAAAAGTCTGTCCATCTTCTGCCCATGAAGTCCCAGCTGGCCTGGACCAGGAAAAGTGAATCACCTGGACTCTCCGTATAGAGGCTCTTGCAACTGCTCGATTTGCAGTAGCTGATTGAAAGAAAACATGTGGACAGCCCCAAAGTGAATCTATGCCAGTATTTTTTAGAAAACACGTTTCAATGAACAAACTGACTCAACTCCATTACGATCCACACAAAGCTGGGGCAGGTGGAAAGCTTCTCCAGTTCACTGCTGAACTTCCAAGACAATAGTCTAAAGGAGAGACTCACTCTTTTCTTCTTCCCCACATGTAATTAAAGCTTCTGCACCGAATGCTTTTAGTTTCTATTATTTACATGGTGCTTAACTTTCCACAGCCACTACACTGAGGTTCACCTGTGGAATACGAAGCGAAGATCTGCTCATTACACAATCCATCTGTCTTTTCAGCAGAAGACTTCAAAGTTTTCTTCTGTTCTCAAAAGGGTATTCTGTAAAAATCACCCTTTCATTGATGAATATCAAAGTAAATCCAGGCTGAGCCTGATATTAAATTTCATACTCCTGGCTTTCACAATGCTGCCAAGGTGAAGGATTCTGCAACAAAACTATTTTTTTTTAACAGTTTTATTGCAGGTGTGTAAGATCTAATGGAGTTCAGCCTATTCTTTTCTTAGGTGTGTCAGCTTTACAGAGCTCACCATCACAAAAAGAGGATCTTGGCATTGTTATAATGGTGAGCACAGAAGATGCTTCATGCATTCAGGTGGACGACTTGCATTGTAGAGATCTTTTAAAAGATCTGGGTGTTATTGGAGGTGGGTGTTTAATTGTTGGTTCATTACAATGAATATAGAACCATACACAAATTATCCAGGCAGTAAATCTTTTTCTTCCAATAGGTAAAAAAGAACCCTGAGAGAACTAGAAGGAAAGGGAAGGAAAAAAAACCTGTATGTAAAAGTAGTGATGTGCATCATGTACCTGATCTGGCTGACAGCACTATCCAACTGGTGTGTTTTAGTACAGGTGGGGATGTAGTGATGCAGAAGTGGCAGGAAGTGGCTAAGGTATCTGCATCGGTACTACCACTGAAGACAGCTGCTGTCAAACCTTGACCTTAATACATGCTCTGAAAGGAGCTGAAATGATCCTTTGGGAAGAGCCCATTCATTGGAGGCATTTTCATTACAGACTTTTAAACATTTCCATGCAACATTTCTACATGAGGCTAAAAGCATTTCTGTGTGACTTGCCCACAACTCTTGAGTAATACAGGTGTTTCTTCTGCAGCAGTACTGTAGCAATGTGGTAAAGGGAAATAATATTTTTTATAAAGTAGCTTTTACAACGGATTCTGCTGGTTGGCCTGGAGAACACTGGCTTGCTGAGCAATGGCAAGAATCTGCACAGGAGCTTGTGGGTCTTAGCAACTGTTGTCAACTGAGTACAGATATCCAAAACAAACTGTTTTATAGACCTGAAGCAATACGTCGTCATCACCCAAAGCATAAGAACATGGTGAATATCTCTTAAGACCGAAGAGCAATAGCAAACACAGGAGCTGGGGCATTGATTTGTTGAGCTGTACCTGTCAGTGCATGACAGAAACAACAGAAACTCAAAAGAATACATCAGAAATTCTAGATATAGCACAGAAGACCTCAGGGCACGACAGTGGGGGTGGGCAGGAATATGAAGTGAGTATTTTTCAGTTAAAGTATGTGCTGATAGCAGCTTACATTTGCAAGACAGAAATATTTCTTTGGCTCTTTGATTCTTCTGGGGCTGAAGGAAGTCAAACTCCCTTTACCTTTTGATAACAAAGATTCAAAGATTGATGCTTATGCCATCACCACAGTCCTTTCCTAGCAATAGCAACCATCTAATCCAAAACTGACTAGCATCTCAAGTCAAAAAGGGATAGCAGTACCATATTGTTGGATGAGGCAGACATGAAGGAAGGTCATATGTTTATGAATGTTAAATTTATGCATCAGATAAGCTGTGGAAAGGACAAGTCCTCTAAACCATTTGAGCTATCATATTTGTGTAAAGCCAGAGCACTACAAACAGTTAAAATTTGCAATGCCAAGCATGACTTACATTCAAAAGTAATCACTGTGGTGTTACCTTAAAGCTCAGAAGGTTTTGCCAGGCAGTGTGTATGGACAGCAGAGGAGGCATTTGTAATGTGAAGAATCGTTTCTCACTAGGATCTTTCAGGACCTGTGTCTGTGAAAAGAAATCCCATATCTCAGGGATAAGAACAAGGAAAAAAAGTCAACTTGCTCTTGGGAAAATATGGCATGCAAAGCTCATATAGTTCTTCTTTAATAACCGATTTTTAGAAACCTGTGCTTTTGAATGCCTACTTTGAAAAACACCCACCCTTTGGGGCCCTTTCATGAGGTCGCATAACCTATAAGAAAATTAGTCCTAGTCACAGCAGTGTGTACCTGCATATGTCAGGCTGCAAACAGGGAAGAGAAGCACTGGGCAGTAGTACCAGCGACAACACAGGGACTGATTTCCAAGGGTGAAACTCTTGAGTCACTCTTACAACTAACTTTTGCATTTTCTTCATTTCTGTCTTAAGTTTTTTACATCAAGGTATTAGGACACTTCATTTGAGGCTTGTGATCTTCTGACACTGTAGCCTGTCCACCTCATCTGAAATACAGTGTCTCCTACACTATGTTTTCCATAGCTCAGCTAGGTTCAAACTGATTTACCAAGGTAGTATAACATCTTATTCCAAGGGTTTAGGTGTTAATAAAAAACTCATCACTCCTTTGAGTCCCCTGGCCAGTTTATTCCTCTAATTTTCATACAGGATGTTTGCTTAGAAAATTTACTAGATCTCTTTAGAGTCTGATGTAATTTTATCACTGGTAGCCTGTCAGGGTTAGTCAGCAAAGTGTTTAATCAATACCTGCCAATGCTGAGCTGTTAGCATGCTCTCACCCCCCCACCCCTTACTACAACACCTTAGATTCATTTATGCAGCAAAATTTGCTTCAGATATGTTGCACAGGCATGAGCCCAGGATTTGCCTGAGGCTACTAGCTGAAAACATGTTCAGGTTAGCCAGGAGCAGCCCCAGAGGCACTTCTGCTTTGCTTCTGCTGTGTCCAGTCTAATCTTTCACTCACTGGAGCCAGGATCCATGCTGGGTCCTCTTGGGGACCCAAAATACGTCTCGCTTCTTTTGCGAGATTGGGCAAGCGAAGGTCTAAACAGCCCATCTTGAATACAGTTTTACTTCCACCTTCTGGGATCACTGGGGAGTTCATTTCTCACCCTAGCTCTGGTGTGGGCTAGAGGAAAGACAAAATGTAAGCACAATACATTTTTGTAAATATGTTTGATGGACGTTTTCGCAGTAAGGTGATTGGATAGTGCAGTAACGATCTCCGTTTCAGTCAGTCTGTTTTCCTTCATCCCTAAAATGACATACAAAACACCCACGCTCCAGAATGCAGCGTGATTCATGTTAAAGTCTACTCTTGGCCAAGCCTGTACTTGACAGTTCTTGTGCTTTGCAGAGGATTATTTCAGGGTGCAGTCAGGGAGAGAAGAACCGAAGACTGAAGTTATTTGTATATACACAGATGTGTATTCCTGGGCTAGCATTTCCCTCCCTGACCTCAGGAAGACGTGATGAAACACAGCACTAGCTGCTGAGCCAGTGATGCTCTTTGAACTGATAACCGTGGCATGTTCTGTGATGTGGTTTGCCTGGAAACCTATTTGTTTCTTTTGAAAATCCAAAATACCAAAATGACATCAGTTGTAGTGTGCACTGAAAAACCTAGGCCGAGATGGCAGACTGTTTTATTCCGTAAATGATTGCAGATGTTTGGGTGAAGGCTGCAAAACATGAGGCTTTTCAAACATGTACGTGTGGGAAAGGAAACTAGGGACGTATATAAACATGAACATATTTGTTATATATTGCAGCCAGTCAGCTGATCCCATTTCAGATTGGCAATTATTAAAGATGTACAAAAATAAGTGGAAACTATGATAGCTGCAATACATCTGGTTTAGTGAGTGTTTTTTATTTCTGACTCTATAGGCTTACTGCCCTTTGTCTGATGCCAGTTACATACTAGACACATAGAACTGTCAGCAGTCTGAAGAAGAGGCTTAGGAGATGTGCTGCTGGTTTTTATTACTACCAGATTGCAAAAGCATATAGCCTGAGCTGGTTTTCCAACAGACTTAGTCCCAGCTCTAGGTCCCAGGAGCCTGGTATGCTAAGTAGGATCTGGCTGGTACCAATTTAGGAATCCCTCTAAGTATGTGATGCCCTTTAAGTGATTGAGTCATTTGCCAGAGTCACAGGCATGGGAGAAGGACAGGAAGAGGAGCTACTAGCTGAAGAATTCCTGGCATTAGGTCTCCCTCCTGATTTCCAAATTTGAGCTGTTTGGCGCTGAATTCCAGAAGGAAGGTCATAATAGTTCTTGCTGATGCCACATCAAGAAGGTGAGTGACAGCAACTGTTGGAAGCCGTGGCCAACTGCTTCCCAGCCATAGGAAAAACCAAGTCATCATGGGCATTCAGCTTCAAAAAGTCAATGGCAGGCAAAATTTGTCATGGCAAAATGTTTTTTGTGTCATTTCTTTGGGCCAAATTCCAGCTTATTAATACATTGCCGCTGCAGGCAGCATCACAGATTAAACTGGTGCCTCAAGTGGCACCAGGGACTAAGGGTTTCATCAAGAGCAGGTTGAAGTCAGTGTGATAATGGCTGGAGACAGAATCTGACCCAAATATCAAGGCTCCAGCTGAGTTCAGTGGAGCTGAACACAGTGAAAACAACACACCTGCCGCAACTGATATTGCATTCTACAGTGTTAAGCTATGACTTGGGAAGGAGAACTAATACAGAGCCACGAAGGGCATGTTTCAGAAAACTCCACTTGAGAGAAGCTGTCACTGCTGTGCATGTAATATTAATACAGAGCAGCAAGTATACTTGTATATATCAGTAATACCTGATAGCAAAATGGAAGCATTATTGAGAGAATAGAAGTGTTTGTTTAAGCTAACTTGGTGGGACTATCCTAGCTTCTGAACCAGTATCCCCAGTGTCTGTCAAGATTCCATTCTCAGTATTGATGGTGAGCATCAAATGGAAAGGGAGGTGACGGTGCAAAAGCTGTTGTGTTGGAAAGAAGGTAAACTGAATTTTTGGTTATGTCATGCGAAGGTGTATGGTTCAGCTTCCTTAGAAATAGAATATAACATGTTTCTGTGCTTCAGGTGGTAAGACTCAAATTGTGGCTGGTTCTGGGATGAGATGTAAGCCTGGATCACATCCAAGCAGAACTTACCTGCAGTGATGGCAATAGCACGTTATGCTGATAAGTACTAAAGGCATGCTGGTGCTGGAAGAAATTCTGTATACGCTGGTTGTTCTGGTCTGACA
Source organism: Phaethon lepturus (assembly GCF_000687285.1). NCBI lineage: Eukaryota > Metazoa > Chordata > Aves > Phaethontiformes > Phaethontidae > Phaethon > Phaethon lepturus. The sequence continues at coordinate 11,886 of NW_010560834.1, read as the reverse complement.
GCTGAGGAACACAGCTGCCTTCATCTCCCCCTTTCTTGGGCAATACCACAAATCAAGCAGGCTGGTCTTCACATCACTCTATACTGAAAATTGTTGGCAATTATTTTGAAACAACTCATTCTTTAGTATGTACTATCTTGATGACACCATTTGAATATTCCTATTTGAATCTCCCAGTCACAACACGTAAGAGCGCATTAACATCTCGGGGAGGACTTGCTTGGCCAAGGTGCTATTCAGACATGGTCATTCAGCTGCAGAGCTAATGGGTTTGTTTACTAGTATGCTAGAGGGGTTTTTATGAAGCTTTGTAAGATGTAAGCCAGACGACATCATGATTTCTTTTGGTTTGGGTTGGGTTTTTTCTGCCTTGGGGACGTCATGGTTTCTTTTGGTTTGTTTTTTTTTTCCTGCCTTGGATGAGAAGATAATTTCAGATTGAGGCATCTGTAACCTATGTTTTCTGCAGAGCTGGCGATAACAGAAACAATTCAGTGAGGTCCCCGTATGAGTTACGTCACTTGTTTTTTGACTCGGCAATCGGAGAGGAACTAGCAAGGAAGCCTGCTGTCACTGCTGGAGGAAGGATATAGGTCCTGGCGGCAAGCCCAGGCCTGCTCAGTAGATCAAAGGCTCTTCCCTTGGCTCCCAGCGCCGCCGGAAAAGCAGCTGCCCAGTACCCTTTCAGCATCCTTCGTTCCTTTCCCCCGTGCCAGCAAATAACAACTTCTTCTTGCTCCCCACCTCAGTATAGTCTCTTTTTTTCCTCTCGGTGTCCTGCCAGGCAAGGTCCTTTTAGGGAGAGCCCTTGCATCTACTACCTGCAGACCCCCGGGCCAGCCCGTGGAAGTGCGCTGGGGATGCTGTGCTTCTCACACACTCCCCCCTCCTCCCAGAGACGCTCCCAGCTGCTGACTTTAACCTGGAAGAGGAGGCAAAGCTGAAAGGAACACGCCGTGGTTACAAACCACATGCCGTTTTCCAAGCCAGCTCGATGGAAGATTTCAATTTGGAAAAGTACTTTTTGTGCCAAAACAGCATAACAGCCATGCTTTGAAAGTCTTCCCACTCACCTCCCAGAAAAATAAATAGTGTGGCTTTTTTTGTGGGCTTCTTGGTGGTGGTTTTTCCTTTTTAAATACATGACTGCCTTCCTCCAGAGCTGCTGCTCATCGGTGCTGCTTGTCGCGGTCCCGGTGAGCTGGTTCCTGCCAGGAGAAAGGAGAGTCGAGCAGACGTGTCGGAGAACTGCAGACTCCGCAAGAAGAATATTACATCTGCTATTGCAGTGCCGTTTCTTCTAAAGTTACACGACGGGCTGGTTGATGGGAGCCTTTAAAAATAACTGCACTGCGCTTCAAAGGCGCAGGCAGCCCTTGGGTACCAAATTACCCCTAAGAAGGGGGCGAACGGCTGACCCTCGGCCACCCCGCGGGCAGTGTCTGCATCACCAGCACCTTTTCTCCTCCCTGGTTTTGCGAGTCGATCGGACCGGTAGTGGTAGGTGAATAAAGTGTCCTGCCTGGGTCTGCGAAGGGTCTTGAAAATATTTCTGTAGTTGCTTTTGTTAGCACTGCGAGGCACTCCAGCCTGCAACGGCAGCTGCAGCTTCGGCTACGAGGTTTTCTTTGCTCAACAAGCGGTCCCCGGGCATGGGTTTGCTGACTAATGATCTGCCATAATTGAACTTACTGTGGGAGCAATGTTTTAAAAGATCTTTGTTCCCAACGTGAGCTTCTACGGGCTATTAAAGCTGCAAGCCTGTCGGGAGCTCCTCTGGGGAGCAGAAGCATTTCTCGCTGTGTTCGCACACTGCTCCTAAGGCCTTCGTAGGGGTTTGCCTGCTCCAAATTGCCAGTAATTAATAATATTCTATACAGAAGCATCAGAAACAGTCAAAGCACGTGACTGCAGACTGGCCCAGTGCCCAGCCCAGCTGCTTAGCAGGTCAGTGTCTGTCGGCAAGTTGTTCTATGCCTCAGTTTCTCCTTCAGTAAAACGAAGAGAATGTGAGACTTAGTGATGCTTGTAAGATGTTTACTGTCTACGGGCGGGTGATGGAAACCCCTGGAAATGACAGGTGTAGAAGCAGTAAAGGAAGAGAGAGGTTATTTTCCGTAGCTTTGCTTATTGTACCTGGTGCTATTATAATGGAATCTAATTTTCTAACTCCTCTTTCACATAAATATCCTATATTAGGCAGCAGTGGCACAGTAGGGGGAGTTAGAATAAGTGTAGAGAGTGAACTGCAGGTTCATTATCACCAGAAATACGTATCATTGTTTATTATCATAAAGTACGTCTAACGAGGCACAATTATGCCTGTAATTTTTTTTCTCATTCTTGTTCTTAATTGTTCTTCTAAATGTGTCTCCTACCACCATTTCTTTATTATGTGTATTGTGAAACTCCTCAGGGGTTCCCAGTAAGGCACCAGTATCAGGGAAAGGCAGGGGAGTCCCCTGAGTACCTGCAGTCATTTCTTTCTATCTACCTCCCTTATCTCTCTTCTCTGCCTTTACTGGCATCTTCTCACTTGCCTCTTCCTTCCTCCCTGTGAGTCTGGTTTTGCCTTTGCTACGACTGAAACAAATTGTTTTGACACAATGAATATAAAAAAAGAGGGCAAAACGTTCTCTTGTGTTTTGTTCAGTAGAAATAACGTGCGGCATTATAAAATATTGAAACCCTAATGACTCCGTAGGAAAATTCAGGTAACGAGTAGAACAAATGGATACCCAAAACAAACGTGTGGATGCACCGGACAGGATTCAATCCAAGACCACGCCATGTCTTTACCCCAGGAGAGATATGCAGTAGTTACAGGCCCTGATCTTCAACAGATTCTAGAATTCTGGAAAATTAATCATTACAAGACGTTTTTAAAGGATTTCAAGGAGTGGGTGAAGAAAGTAATTTGTCTTGAGAGGCCAGCTCAGCGCTTTCTTGATCTTTTTACTGTACCGGTAAATCATTTATTGGGGCAAACTTTCAGAAAACTCCCACACAAACTATGCTAGGCAGAGTCTCCCAAAAGTAATATTAGTCTGTGTTTATTCTTTCCAGACCTAAAAAACAGGTTGTAATACCAGGGTGGTACAGGCCCCTGCCTGATAGTGTGAGGGCTTGAAAGCTTCCCTTTTCTGAAGAAATATTTAGTGAATTATTCAGGACTATGAGGCTGTTCGTTTCTAATTTAACCTTGCATTTATGTGTTTTACTTCTGTGATACCCTACACAAAATTCCAAGTAGTACCACAGTGTGAGATCATAAAGTGCCACATCTTTTCTCTTTTGAACAAGTAAAGTGAAATACAAGATAATTTTTGCCCTTTAAGTTGTTCTGGTTGACTTTGACAGCTTAGAGCAGAGGTGTGGTATGAAAGGTTCAGATTTTAAAATATTACGGGTAAAAAAAAGAAAGAAAAGGAGGAATTGTGTAAGTTCTATTTTCCCTGCCCATAAAAGGCTCCCAGAAAATCTGGGATCACCATACATGACTTCTGGAAGGATACATTTTAACTTATGTTCATCAGTTATGAGTTTTTCCCTGGTCTAAAATGTCCCAAACCGTTCTGTCGTTTGTATGCAGCATCAACTCCAAACCTGGAAGTATGATGAGTACCTAAAAATAATGAGATGTAACAAAGGAATTTCTTTCTATTTATATTCTGATTTTCAAACCACAATTGATTTACTACAGGAATATTAACCCCGTTAGAGGACCAGTGCTTTGAGAAAGGTATTTTAACAAAATACCTTCTGATAAAATGTCAAGATTTGGCAATACTTACTACAAATGGAACTACTAGGAAACCTGGGAAGTTTCTCTTGTTGCTTTCTACAAGGCTGTGACTGTTTTCCCATCATATATGGTGAAAGGGAACAGTGTAAGAGACACAAAGAATAACTTTGTGTTATTTTTCAGCAAGAAAACAAAAACAGCTGTTGAAAAAGTTTTCTGTAAGTAAAAAGCATATGCACAGAGAAACTAGTTATACATGCAAGTGGAATATACCTTTTTTTTTTATTTGCACATGGCATGAACTGGTGGTTTTAATAAAGCTCCTACATCCAACATGTATAACCAGACACGTTTCACTGCAAGATCCAAACGGCAGCAAATGGTGATATTTGCTACTCTTCATTAAAATGTAAGCCTCAGGTGACAGATGCAATTCCTCACGGGAGCTCCTAACACTGACTTGTGCAC
>NW_010560834.1:0-7642 GCF_000687285.1 Phaethon lepturus | reverse complement strand
AGGAATACACCCTCGTATTCTCACGGATGAAGAAGTGTGTGTCCTGACTGCCGTTACAAAACTCACTGCTTGAATAGAGAATGAGTTTCTGACAATGCACAAGCGAAGACAGCTCAGGAGCTCAGGGTTGACAGTTTATTCAGGAGCAGGTACTTCCAGAGGTGCCCAAGTCCAGTATTTCTATCACAAGCAGAGTTAATGACAGAGTGCTACAGATGGTTCAAGCTTCCCATCGTTGTCATCTCACAGCAAAATGGTGAAACCCTGGCACAGGTTGCCCCGAGAGGTGGTAGATGCCCCATCCCTGGCAACATTCAAGGCCAGGTTGGACGGGGCTCTGAGCAACCTGCTCTAGTTGAAGATGTCCCTGCTCATTGCAGGGGGGTTGGACTAGATGGCCTTTCAAGGTCCCTTCCAACCCAAACTGTTCTGTGATTCTATGAAGATTATGCATCGGCTACTTCTGAATAAAGTTCCCCTTTTTTTAAAAAAAAGAATAGCTGATTTCCTCCTGGTTTCCTAAACCTATATTCTCACACTGCCTGAAGTTATTGGCAGAAGCCAATAACCCATGTCCCCTTGAATAACTTTTTTAACCCATTGATCCATTTCAACCGCATTTAAGTGAAGAAAAGCTCTCAGGAGTGCCTCCGTTCTGCTGGGTTCTGTGAAAATCGGTGGCGGGGTAGGAAAGCGCAGTTTGGTTTTGCATCCCTGCTGGCGAGCCCGGCAGCTCCCGCCCCGGCAGCCCCGAAGTGTGAGGGCGGGTGGGTGCTGCTCACCCGAGCGAGGGACCCAGCGACAGCAAAAGGGCTTGAAGCAAGAGAGCACTTGGCAAAGGGGAGATGGAGTTTCGGAGAGAGGAGGCTGCTGACGTGAGAAGGGACTCATCCAGGGGAAAACAGGCTCCATCTGCTCTGTTTCTCATGGAAAAACTGTCCTTGCCATTGCCAGCCTTCAAACGTGGAGGTTGTAATTGTGGCCTCAAAATTAGAAGTTTGTGGGGTTTTTATTCAAATGAGCTTCCCCTGCCTACCCACTACATCTCTGGAGCAGCTCTAATGTTTTAAGTCATCCCAAACTTACAATTCTACGGCTAATTTTCTGAAAGAACTAGTGGAAATCAAGTGACAGAGGCCTATAATAAATGTTACCTAACACGTAACTTCACAAGCGTGAAATACGCTATTAAATATCCCCCTGTACCTATCCGTCCCCCAGTCCATCGAGAAAGTTTGGTTCCCCTTGGCCCAGCGAGTATTTACCTGGCAGACAGAGCTGCTCCCTGCGCCCTTACTCACCTCTGCGCCTGTCACCGCAGCCTTGGGGCTGCGTCTGCCTCTTTTACCCCGTGTCTCAGCGAGGCGGTGCGAGCCGTTTGCCAGCATCAAAGCAAATGTGGCCGCGAAAGCGCTTGCACGCGGCAGCTCTTCTGAACAAGCTGCGGTGAAGGAATTTCTGCTAAAAACAGAGGAGAGAAAAAATGAGCTGGTGTCTCAAAATACTTTCCCCACTGCAACAATCAGCTGAGGGGAAGGTCAGAAGAGAGCAGCGTAATGCTGTTCGCAGATAACGTGGGGATAAAGAGGGCAGAAGGCGCTGAGATTTGTTCGTAAGGGAGTGAAGGAAACCTCTGGAAGCACAAAGAAGAGGAGAAGCTAATGTGCCTTTAAAGTACATTTAACGTGAGATTGCTGACATGTCATCACAAGCACCGGCATAGATCTATTACATGGGTCACTGCAGGGACAGGGTTACGGTGCCCTTCTGTAATCTTGTTGAATTTATTTTGTATTTAACTTTGACGCTGAATTCCACCTCGTATAACGTTTGGTTCAGGAATAAGAACTACAGCTCTCCATTTTTTAATTCTGATCTGGTGATAGGGACTTCTAACCCCAGCTCCCCTATATAATTTCTGTCTGAAAAGTAACATAAAGTCTCATTGACTGGTATTCTTCTTTCTTTCCAGGTACTTTTCATGGAAAGATCAAAGAGCACTTTTCATTTCTCAGATACTCAGATTGTTTTTGCAGGCATTTTGAAGTTGCCAATCTCTCTGCCCTTTACAAAAGTTTCCATTAAGAGAACAGTAACAGTCAGATGTGATGAAAATTGCTCAGCCACACACCATAAACACTGAATATTCCAAGTGAGCTGTTTTATAAATAAGTGCTAAAACCTGACCTAGATCCATAAGAGGTGTCATAGAATGATGTTGCGTAACAAAAAATGTCAAAAAGCTTTTTGCACACTTTGGGAATAGGAAAAGAGGTTGCTACATTCATTATTGGTTACATACACTTTATCCCCAGCTTCTTCTTAATATAGTTCCACTGGCACAAACGCAGCCTTCCATGTTCCAAAATATAGAGCCATCCTCATTCTTCCTTACCACAAAAATGTGTTTCTAAGAGCAAGCGAAAAGAAAGGAAAAAGCACAGCACCACAAACATGTCTGAAAACTTGTGGCAAAAAAACCAGCACACCTTCAAACTGCAAGTTCTCATAGTTGAGTTTTGGTGTGGAGGTGGAGGGAGGGCGTTGGGACAGGCTGAGAGTCGAAATTGTATGTGCTCCAAGCATCTGCATGAAGCTGGTGAGCCCCAGCTTGCTTGGGGTCCTGGGAAGCAGGACTTGCTAGGGATGCTGCTCTTGAAGGAAGAGGCAGCATCAGCAGGCTGACAGCCCTCATTTGTCGAGGACACCTGGTCGGCAGCAGTCACCAAGTCCCATCCATCATGTCCCCTTTGGTGGCAGTAGGAAGAACATCCCAAAAATACCTGTGCCTGAGCTCTGCCTCTTCTGTCTGGGTCCCTCGTGCGTGAGGTCACAACGCTGAGCTGTGCAGGTGGTTGTTGGAAAGACCGTTGTCAGTACGACGTATGCCCTGGCTGAGACACAAACCGCACTCGCCAAGCACAGAAGCGGTCCTGAGCACTGCATTTGAGGGCGGTGGCCTCCACAACTCCTTGCACTGATTCAGAGTTTATATGCTGCTTCACAAATACTCTCTTATTAACTCTGAAATGAGTAATAAGTAGTGGATATTGCTTACTGCTTATTGCTTATTGATATATATATCAAACATTGTGGACAAAATGCAGATAAAATGCGCATGGTGGTTGGGGCAGAATCCATTACATTTGCAGCAGTCCTTGACATCTTCTGGAACAGGAGGCAGCTTGCTATTTTTCTCTTTTTTTTTTTAATGTATCAGACCCATGAAAGCAAGGATTTATTTACAAACCTATCTGAACAAATATCTCCGAAGACAAAAGACAATTGCCTAATGCTCACCACTGTAGTAGCAACAAAAATTTAATTATTAATGGGAAGACTTAATCTCCACCATTTTTGCAGACTATTATGCCTTGTGGGATAGGGAATGTGCTTCATTAGGGAATTCTCTTTAAAAACAAATGTAAACCATATGCACATTCAGCTCAAGGTCTTTACCTCAGAAATAACGATGTCTGTAGCTACACACTGCCTGTTAGCTAAATGTCATTCAAGGTCTCCCTTGAAATATTAGAAGCATACGCAACACAAGATTAACCAAATTCTTGAAAAGTATTTTGAGGGTTATTCTTTAAAGCCAAGAAGATTGTGGGACATGGCTCAGGGTAGAGAGAGAAGACACTGGAAACCTAAAGGGATAAAGCAATCCCCTCTTTACATTTACTGTAGGATTGTCTGTGTGTTGCTACGCACAGGGCTTCTGCATGTGACTAAGAGCCACATGTACATGCAGACAGAGTGAAAAAATGAAACAGGTTTGGGGAAATTAGTTCAAATGGTGCCTACACATTGGGGATCTCTAAGGTTGAGGGTAGCAAGTGCACAGGCTAAGGTCCAAATTGCCAACGAGACACACACATGAATCACAGTATTTAGAAATTCAGTTGTCTTTGACAGAAAATAAAATACAGGAGCATGAGTGTACAAGCATATGTATTGTGTTACAGGGTTCCTTAAATATAGTTGCTGGTAAAACAGGATTTCTACTACGAAAAGCTATATCTTTAGTCAGTCCTTCCTTTGTCAATTTAGCTACTCTCCGTTTCATCAGATAGGGGTGATGTCCCCAGGAATCCCTCTGACAAGGATTTCCTCCACAGCCTGGGAGATTATCCAACTACAGTTTAAAGAACTTAGAGCGGGAATGAGTGAGTAAAGACAGAAGTCTCTAACAGCATTAGCAAAAAAGAGTGTGAAAGAACAGGGTGTGAGAGAGCAAACCTCTCTTTCTCCTATGAGTAAAGCCGGGAGAATTATACCTGTCCTTAGGTTTTGTGGTGAGTGGAGCCCCGTGCGGGGTCTGGACCTGCTTGCTTTCCTTCCTTCCTTCTTTTCTACTTCTCTCTCCTGTCCTGCGCAGACTCTGTATTTAGATGAAAAACCTGCATTGATTCTTAGGGAGGCTTGTTAGGTTTACATCCGTTCACAAAAAGGGGCTCTTAACTGAACGGCTCTGTTCGGGGCAGCAGCAGCAGCAGCAGCAGAGAATAAAAGACTTGTTGATCTGGGCTGAGCCAAGGGAGTGGTAGATGGTTCCTTCTCCTGGGAACACAAGGGAGGTGCCAGAGAGCCATTGCCTTGGAAATCCACCCAGAGCAGGCTCCTCACCAGCTACCGGCTCTTGCTAGCTCTCTCTAGGTACTGGCAGTTGTCCACAGAGGGAGACTGTATTATCACGCCTGGAAGAAGAACTGCATGGTGAGGCATCTCCATCCCATGCCTGTCACAGGCAGTGCCATCCGGAGGTGGCCCGGGAGAGTGTGCAGTTGATTCACAAACATCTGAGACTGACTACGACCAGTCCATTTGCTCTTCTTTATTGCTAACAGCTCCCACCCAGCTCCCCCTTAGGCGCAGCGGGGGAAACCTTATTGTTTAACCCTTGCAGCTTCGGATCGGACGGCTCCAGCCAGCATGGCCATGCGTCAGTGGAGTGGTGGAAGCTAGCAGCTCTGCCTTTCGGTGTAGATCACCCAACGTACAGGGCAATGCTTTTCAGGGGCTTTGCTCTTTGTAAATTAAATGTTGATTAAGCGCTGTTATATGGGATTATCATTTTACAAGAGGCTCTCGCGTTCTTTGGGCAGGCTGCCTGTTTGATTGAAAAATGTGTATTTGAGTTGTCCCCGCTTAAGAGAGGTGTGTTATCTGTCACGAGCTGCCTGCCGTCTTGCCATTCCCAGCAGAGCACCTGCGCACGGCAGGTCGGTGTGGCGGCCGGTCCCTACAGGCATGCGCTCTTCAACGGGCTGAACAGGTTTGCTGCAAAAATGGCGGTGCGTTCTTTGCTATACGTTCTCCGTGCACACAGAGCCAGATCTGGATCTATTTCTTTTTGATTTGCACCCGTGCGGTTCTGTTGACCTTGCTGGGTTTGTCCAGGTGTACGGCAGAGCGGAATGGAAGCCTCTGCTCTGTCGGTGAAATGGAAGTCGGGAGCCGGGCTGGTGTGCTAAACAAAACACATGATTACCAGGAGAAATGACTTGGCAGGAGCTGAAGCACCAGACAGAAAAAATGTTTGCTTTGAAATTCCAGAGACTTGACTGTCCCTTTGGTTTTTCGGAATGCTTTGATTTAGTCATGTGGGGTGGGAGCAGGCCGTAACCTCGCCAGGGCACGGGGAGCGGTGCCTCTCGTGCAGCTACAGGAGACGTAACGGGAATGAACTGTCAGCAAGCTGCAGGGAGACAGCAGATGCACACGTGGTTAGGAGCTTGGCTGGCTTATAAAACTTATTTCCACCACAGGATCAAAAGCAATTATGTGTATAAAATATATCCTTGGATGTGTAAAATACAGTCCTTGGATGTGTGATGTGTAAGAGGACATAGCAACACAAGTGAGGGAACAGCGAATTCATTGCATGCAAATAGCTGAACAGTTTCACTTTTAATTACTTGAGAGCAGAAGAAAAGAGGGCTCCTGCAGTTTCCACGAGTGCAAATTATACATGCCCATAAGGAAATCAAGTTTTGGTGCATTTAAAATAACCCATTTTGTGATTCATTTTTAGAAGTGAACATTCCAAGCCAAGTCTGCTTGCTTTTGGGTGCAGCTTACAGGACAACCCTTGAATCAGCAGGACAAACTGTTGACAGAAATCTGCTTGCTGTACTTGAGTATCTTTCCGGTTTGCTCATGCAGTCAGCAGTTAAAGGCAACTTGCTTACATTTTCTGCCTCTACTTATGTTACTAACTCAAGTGTGGGTGTAGTTTGTACCCCCACAAAAAAGTCTCTGAGTCTCAGAAAAGCAGCAGTGAGGCTGGATGCTGTTCCCATGTTGTCGGGGAGCTCCTGCTAGACTCCTACCCTAGTACGTGTCCAAGACATTGTACATTGTTAATGTACACACTGTACATTGTTAATGGGGCTTGCACAAGAGGAGAGAGAAAAAAAGACCTAGTTGAAATCTCCTCATAATAACTTTAGTCATTTTTAGTCAGACTTTTCTATGGCTTTTATATATTTTTAATAGGTGTTAATAAGTGTTTCGGTTTATTTTTCATTGTTATGTTGGTATTTTGTTTCTAGGATGAAAATAAAAATCGGATGAGGGAAAAACACTCATTTGATGCAATCTGTGAGATCTTTACTGAAGTAAGTTTTGCTGGATGGAAAAAAGAATAGGCAGACTATAATCATTGATATCTTGACTCCAGGCTTGCCAGGGAGGCATCTGCCCATACTTTTGAATCTCCCTTGGTTTTGTTTTGGTTTTTTTTAAAGGCTTCCTAGGGAGGTGGTTGATGTCCCATCCCAGGCAGTGATTAAGAAGCATTTGGACAATGCCCTTAATACCATGCTTTAACTTTTGGTCAGCCCTGAACTGGTCAGGCAGTTGGACTAGATGATCCTTGTAGGTCTCTTCCAACTGAAATTATTCTATTCTATTCTATTCTATTCTATTCTATTCTATTCTATTCTATTCTATTCTATTCTATTCCATTCCACTCCATTCCATTCCACTCTACTCTACTCAACATTGCAGTTTACCTTTAAGCACATGTTGAGCCCTTGGGAGAATATAAAACATGTTCTTAAAAGGTCTTAAACTGTGTTAGGAGGTAGGACAGCAGCCACAACAAGCTGTTTGCTGGGACGATTTTAAGAAATGAAAATTTCTTTTTAAATTGAAAATGAACAGTTTATTTTTTATGAGTTGTGTTGCCTTAGCTGTGTCTCTGAGGATATTGCAACCCCTCTGACAATGGGTAGTGCAAACAGCACAAACTTGTCTGCAGCGGACAGGGAAATTGCATTTCATATGTAATTCACAATGTGCTCCAGTGATTCCATAAGGTCAGTATCTGTCGTTAACTTGGAGGAAATCAGAGAGGAAAGAAAAGACTGTTTGTTCTCGCTGATCTTTGAAAGAGCTGTCTACAAACTGCTGATTTCCATTGCGCAGCACTACACAAACAGCAAAGCGGAGCCCTTCTGCACATTTACAAGCACTGTATCTGAGACAGATAAACTCTGCAGCTAGAATAGTATCTCTTTGTCTTCAGATTTTCATCTCAGAGCTCCAAATTTCTCCAAAAATGGAGAAAAGGGACCAAATGCAAATAGGGACAACTTTGTGCAGCAATATCACAGAATCACAGAATCACTAAGGT
>NW_010560833.1:0-9044 GCF_000687285.1 Phaethon lepturus | reverse complement strand
AGTGTTTCTGTGATTCTGTGATTCTGTATCTCTTCCTTGTCTGCCAAAGCAATTCCATACACTCACAGACCTTTTCCTATCAAGCACATAGTGGCTTCTTATGTGTTTGATTTGTATAAACCTTTTCCTACTTCTGAAATATCCATTAAAAAGTTGCTATGCAAAATGAAGCAAGTGGGCAATGCTTTGAACACGGTGATTTTCAGAGCCAGTTAGTGCTGCACTTTTGAGTGCGAATGCCTCCCTCCTGCTTTACTCCTCAGCTGGCCTGTGCCTCTGAAGATGTCCCTGGGCGGGTGAGCAGGGTGCGGGCACGGGGGCTCGAGTCAAGGTTCACCCTGTGCTTCTGTGCTTCTGCTGTACAGGCGACGCTGAAATTGGCAGCAACAACATCAACTCCTTGAAGAGTGAAGACTTTCATGTGAGAGGCTTATTAGATGAGCTCAATGAAGAAGAAATCTGGGGTTCCTCTCACACTTTGAAATCATGCGGAAAAGCTGTTTCCATAGAAACCGCTAGTTTAAGCGAGTATGCAAGATATGTGCTAAGAACGATTTGCCAGCAGGTAATCTGTAAAACTATTCTTCTGTCTTAATTTGGAAGAAACAATGTTATTTTAGTTGAGAAGTGTAACATATATTTTTGTCATAAAATGGCTGTTGGAGTCAACTCAATACTTGAGTTCTGTTTGGGTTTCCTGGTTTGGACAATTTATGCACGTTAATGGGTGAAAAAAATGGCTTTAGTTATTAACAACTCCCTGCACTCTACCAGAATTGAGGTGTTTTTCCTACCTGAATCTCGAGCTCTTTGAGAAGACAGTAGGACCACTCCATCAACTGTCTGCTCAAAGTGTTTTTGCAATAGCATTTGTTTTATTGCAAAGTTGCTTTCAAAGTAGAAAAGAAATTAATTTTGGAAAACCTGTTAACAGTCTTACGCTTTCAGATGGTACTGAATGACAGAAGACATTTCCAGTCTCACATGTTGCATGAACCATAGTTTACTTCAAGTTTTACATATGGAAAAATCACTTTTCTGTTTAGCTTACCAAAAGTTAATATCTTGTGAATCTGTTATCTCATTACTTACAGGAATGGGTTGGAGAGCACTGTTTAAAAGAACCTGAGAGGCTGTGCACAGACAAAGATCTTATTTTGGATCCCGTTCTGTCAAACAAGCAAGCACAGAAACTCCTTCAGCTTATCTGTTATCCTCATGGTATTAAAGAATGCACTGAGGGTGACAACCCTCAGAGGCAGCACATCAAACGCATACTTCAGGTAATGCAGTGGGTAAAAGGTGGAAAAACTACCTGTGATGCACTGACTCTTAACCTGTCATTCAGCAGCACCACCAAGTGACATTGATTTGCAGTTCCTGGTGCAATCAAGCATTAGATTCTTCTTTAAAGGTTGTACATGCTCGGGATCCCCAGTCTCTGTGGTAAACATTTTATAGTGTGACTTCTGGTGTCTCGTTACTTCTGATTACAGAGTTACGGATAAACAAGTGTGCATCATGCTCATCATTACTGTTCACCATTGTCAGTTATTAGGAAGCCACTGAAAAGGGAGTTGCTTTTAGGGCTGCTTAGGTGGAGATGCCTACTGTTTCAGTAGGGCTCTGTGACAGTACTGTGGTGAGGGACACTCCTCCTGCATGGAAAAGACTCAAACGCCTTCACAGACAGCCCTAAACTGATCATTTCTTCAAATTCACCTGCATTAGGGACACTTCATTTCTTAAACTACAAAATGGATTTTCTTTGAGTAGACCTGTGAAGTCAGCAATATCTGGACCAGGACAAACAGTTATCAGTGTCCTGCAAAATAACCACTTCAACTGCTGCGTTGACTTTGATCATGTCTGTATGACCTTGTACTAAATACAAACAAGTTCACTTGGATGGCAATGCCATGGATTAATGTAGCTACTAATGAAAGAGTGAATTACGTTTTCTGTATTCATATTTAACAAAACTCCGAATTTGCAGAGAGCGAGATTTTTATTCAGAAAAGTTGCACAGCTAAATGTATTAAGTAACTATTAGCTGCAGAGATGTGGAAGTTAATGTACGTTCTTTAATCGAGCTGATATTTTGGGATGTCATTAGACTATTAAAAAGAGTAGTGACTGTGAGGATCTGCTTTTAAGATGAGGCTTTTGCCTCATGAGACTTCTTTCTTCAGATCGGTGAAGTGTTGACACTTGTATTTGTGATGTTAATTCTTACCTAGAACTTAGATCAGTGGACTCTCCGGCAGTCTTGGTTGGAGCTGCAACTAATGATCAAACAGTGCATGAAGGAGCCTGTGAGTATTTGTTTTCAAACTTTCTTACCTAAATATTTAATGCAAAAAAGTATATTAAATTTTAACGTAGTCCATGAGCAAACATACCATGAATGTGCTAGTTTACTTTGTTTTACTGTAGGGTTCTGGGTCTGTGGCTGAAATGAACAGCTTGTTGGATAATATTGCAAAGGCGACAATAGAGGTGTTTCAGCAATCCGCTGATCTAAACAATAACTCTTCTAACTCTGGTATAGGCCTCTTCAATCCAAACTCTGTTGGAAATGCTGACACAAGTAATACAAGACAGAATGGTAAAAAGACATTCCTAAGGTATTTTTTGTAGCACCTTTTTAATTATTTTAGCCAACGTGATGCTTATTATGTGTAGACTGCCTAGACTTTTTTGCACTTGAAACAGGAATGTACAGAAATGAATTACCTGAAGGTTACCTCCGTTTACTTTTGTATAACAATAAATGTAGTTGCTATTCTTGAATTTTCTGGAAACCAGAAATTGTGACTGCTCAGTCCACAGTAGTTACTCCAGATTCATTGTGCCAACTGCTTTATTAAAGCAGTTCAGTCTTATAACAGCAAATACTGGTTGCAAAACTACATGGATATTTTGGCTGAAATAAATTTGTTCTACTTCCAGTTCCTCTGAGCGGCGAGGAGTGTGGCTGGTGGCTCCCTTGATTGCAAAACTGCCTACCTCAGTTCAAGGTAGGGTCTTGAAAGCTGCAGGAGAGGAGCTGGAGAAAGGCCAGCATTTGGGGTCATCTTCTAAGAAGGAAAGAGATAGACAGAAACAAAAAAGGTATGACCTCGGGAAATCCCTGTACGCAGAACTGAAAGGTGTTTTTGAAGGGGAAATATACTGAGGACTGGGTCTTGGCTTCACAAAACCTCATTAGTTCACTTTTGTGAAGCAACAAGTTGTCATCCCCAGCAGGGTTAAGGTTTCATTTAATTTGAAGACATATCATTGGTTTCAGAGGAAGAAATGTGAAAGCTTTGTGACACATCTTCCAGTGGCTATTCTGCAGCTTGGTGATGGGAAATGTTACAGATTTAAAAGAATGGTTAGAGCGCTTGTTGTCTTTTCCCTTCTATGGCAGTAGGCCACTTTTCTTGCCATTAAGATCCCATAATTGTCCTAAAATGTCACTTAATTCCTGTTGGGAATTAAGCTTAAGCTCATCTCTAACTTTCCAAGCACATGAGAATGTTAATGACTTAATGGTTATTGATTTTCCTTTAGTAAAATATTTTTCCACAGTGCCTATAATTTTTTTGTGCTTTCTTAAAGTTATGATAGAAATTGCATTGAATACTATACACAACAAGGTCTCCGAGCTTCAAATACCAACCATCTTTCTTTTTATGAAGCTCTTCCAAAGTTCAGCTCTCCAGGAAAACAAATCACTTCTTAAAGGCTTGTGGTATATGATTGTTGTATATGGTCCCACCATAACTTTCTTGTTCTTACGTGTTACCAGTGTGCATTGTCTTTTTTATCACCCTCGATGCTGTGCGTGCAATACACTTTCCCTGAGCCTGGGACCAATAACTGGGCTTTTCTGCTTTGTAATACTCTTGTAACCCTGTGTTGCATGTATTGATTTTGACTTACGGTTGTCATTAAATTCTGTGGAGCCTTTTAAATCTACTGCTATTTTCCAGCCTCTTCCACCTAGCTTATTCTCCCTTTAAGGTTAGAAAATTTAATTTTTCTTCTTTCCATCATACTCGCAGTATGCCCATTACTCTCTGTTATGCTGGACCCTCCTAGTTCATCTGGGCTGCTTCTTTAATAAACTTTTTTATGTGATGTATTGACCTATAGAAGTTCTGTTTGCCATGTTCAAGGTTAAGTACGCTTTGTATTAGCTTTATGAAGCCATCTCTTCCTTGTCCTTCTAATTAATTTATAATACCTGCTTGATCTGTTGTTAGGTAGAAAAGACATCTTGCTTTCCGGTTCTCTCTGTGAGGTGTTTCTGAGCATTTCAGCACTTTTCCATTATTCACTGGCTCTCTTGCTACTTGCATCAGTAGAAAAGAATATGGAACCTCTTTCTGTCTTCCGTTTCTTTCCCGACAGGAGAGCTCTAGTGTGGAAATCTAAACCAAGCCTCTTTCAAAGCCCAAATGTGCTTTGCATGCTTTTTGAAGCTTTTCAATCTCTTCTTGATCAAAACCAAACTTTACTACTCTGTGAGTGACAAAACCCATGATACTGTGGGAAAGTATGAAATCTTATATAACATACATAAGATGTCTCTCTGTTTTTTCAAACTCTGCTTTGTGTAGCAGGGATACCAACTGCAGTAACTGTCATGCAAACTGTAATTTTTTCTTATGGAAATTAATGATAAATTGAAGAGATGTTCCTACCATGTTGTTCCTAAAATCTGAAAAAATCACTGTTTATCATGACTTTTGAAAACGCAGACTTTCTGTTTTGCTCCTTTTACGGGACCTTGGGATTTTGCCATTCCTTTATACTAATTGTCACCTAAATTGTTGAAGCCAAGTTTAACTTGCCAAATTAAAAAAACTGTTGCAATGAATACTTGTAATAAATACACACATGCATGTGTGGGTATGTATTTATATTGTATTTACAGATGCATGTAATTTTCTAGGAGCCTGTATACCTAAAATTTCCAAAGTCATTGCATGAGCTGTTACTTAAACCCCTTTGCTGATATTTTTAACTTGTCTTCTACTTCACATATTGTACTTCCAAATTCATCTTTGTGTATTTCTTTCAGTTTGTCTTATTTTTATGTTTACAATGGATATGCTTTAATGTAAAAAAAAAAAAAAATTAAAAATCTAAAAGCACTTGCATTGGTATGGCATGTCTCCTACAACCAGCTACAGCTGCTTCTCAGTTTACTTACACTTAAGCCCGTGTCAGAATTTTAGTAGAATTCAAGCAGCTGTCATTCTCATCAATGCTTGTAGGGGAGACTTCACTCAGGATTCACTTCAGACCACTAACATGGATTAGAAACTTTAGCTGCCTAATCTCCACTAAAATTATGTCCCTGGTTAATCTAAGTAGTCTTAAAGTCACGTATTCTGTTTCTGAGGTGGGCCTTCAAGCGTCCCTGCAATTCTTGGTGCCTGAGCCTGGGTTCTCAGTAATGACATGCACAATATGTGCGCTTATACTGGCTGGTGCTCTGCCTTCTTATGTGCGTGTTCTTTTAATTAGTCTGGCAGGGCTTTAATTTACTAAAACAGAAACAGACATAGATGCAGGCAATGCCACTTCCAGGCGAAAAAAGTAGACAAAACAAGGAAGGGGAATGGGAGGATGGGAAGTAGCAAAATAACTTTACTAACTGACTTCTGTGTTTGCCTCTCTTAAAGCATGTCTCTTTTGAGTCAGCAACCTTTCCTTTCATTGGTACTTACTTGCCTTAAGGGACAGGATGAGCAACGGGAAGGGCTTCTAACATCACTGCAGAATCAAGTTAATCAGGTAAAACAAGCACATAACTATGAGCACCCTTCGTTAGATGTTTCATGTGTCATCAGTTTTATGTGTGTACGATGGTGTAAAACCAGGAAAATTATAGTGCAATGGTATGCCAAAAGGAACAATCCAATGAAGGAAGAATGGAGAGGTGTTGTTCCTTTTCGAGAGTGACTGCATCTTTTTTTCTAAAATTGTTAGAGAAGTATAATGAACTCGAGTCTGATTTCAGTTCTTTCCAGGAAAAGCAATAAAATATATTTGTCCTGAGAGGAACATTCTTCTCAGTCTCTAGCTTGATCATGAACAGTTTTTATAAGTTCGAAACTTTCCTTCTTTAGGAAAATGCTTCATCTTCTGCAGTTGGTACAGATTAAGAGTTTTTCGTATTTTAAAAAACAGTATTACTTGTCCCAAACTGGCCCGTTGCCTACAGCTTTTCCTTTGGATCACTTGTGCTTACTCACAGTCTCTGCTGATTCTGCTCTAGACTTCCTGCTCCCATCTGGTTCATGCTCCAGCCTACAATAGCTCCTTAAGACTATCGTTAAAAATAATACATACAGCGCCCGGTGTAGTGGATGCATGTTTCCTTTTTTCTGTGTCTAGGTTCTATGAATTACTGTGGGAGTGAAAATCGATACCAGTAGGGCCGTTATTTTCTCATATTGCCTCTCAGCTCAGATCCCGGCTATGGTGTAGGTCTACATCCTAGTTAAATTCATTCCTTTGATGTTTTTAATCCCTGATGTTACTGCCGTCTGGACTTTCTTTTTGCTGTGTGGGTTCTCCCCTGAAATGCAGCTGGTCCAGGTTCCCTAAGGTTCTGGTCATTTCTCATCCAGAGATCCCACCAGATCCTGTTGGGAAGCTGCATCTGGTGCTTGAGATCTATTTACTTAGCCATGGTGAACAGTTAAATAGGGTGTTTGAAACAGTATTTTTGATAAATACGTAACGAAGCTGCTTATTTTCTTTTTGCTGCAACAGGAAAATCTAGTCACACAATTGATAGCAGATTATCAGCTCTTTACAAATTAATTTTTTTCCCCTGCTAGTTTGCTTAAACAGGCATAAGGATAAAAAGGTTAATAATCTTTTATGATTCCTTAAAGATAATGGTCACAAACACTTAAACTTCAAAGGGAGAACATTCCTTTACAGGAAGAAAACAACCTTAATCAAATGCATTTTCTTAGATCCTTAGTAACTGGAGGGAAGAACGGTACCAGGACGATGTTAAAGCGAGGCAAATGATGCACGAAGCCCTACAACTTCGTCTTAACTTGGTGAGAAAAACTGACGTGGTTATCCTGATGTTATACAAAGATGTAGCAGCTACTGTGGAGTACGTGGTAAGGAGCAAGAAGCACTGCACCAGGGCACTGCAGGGGCTGGGGCTCCCCGAGAGCTGGCAGCCCCCAGCCCCGGCCATCAGGCACCTCCAGTGGGATGGGGACGGGCTGAGGCCACGCCAGGACGTCAGCCCACGCGGGGCTCGGGCCCAGGCCCAGCGAGGGGAGCCAGGGTCAGACAGAGCCCTGGCCGGGCTATGGCGACAGGCTGCGGCTCGTGGGCCAGGGAGGGGGGTGGGCGCAGGTGAGGCTGGCCAGGGACAGCAAGGGCTGTGAGTGCCCCTCTGCCCTGGCACAAGGGGGTCTCTGCTCCATTGGTGTTCGTCTCTGCTCTTCCCGTCTCTCTTGTTTCAGCTGATGCCTCCTGGCCATAACGTTTGGACGTTGTTCATATGAAATGAATAGGAAGGACAGCCTATACCTTATTCATGCTTTATTTTTGTGCTGCTTTCTTCCTTTCAGTGTCCCTGGAACGTCACAAATGTGTCATCTTTTTGTGGACATCCCAGGCCGTTGTCCACTGATGGTTTATCCCCATGTGACACACGAGGATTTTATGGAATTAGGCAGTCAGTATAGTTGGGACTTTCAGAGCCCTCGGGGAATGTAGCATTTGGCTATTTAACTGGCATGTGCAGTTTCAATTGCTGCTACTTGGATACGTGTATTAATCAACTTAGAAGGTTTCCATCAAGTTCTCCAACGTCCCGCATCTCTTGAAACCCCTGTACCAGGCGTCAGGGCCACCGCAGCTTGCTTAGCACAGTGTAGTAGGTGTGTGGAGACTACACGTAAGGCCAAATGAGGGAGCACCGAGGTAGGAGTAGCACTGCAGCGTTTTTCTCCTCCCGTCTCTTTGGAAGCCGCTTAGGTGCGGCTGTGCGACCAGAGGGGTAGCCACAGCCTTTCGCTGCCCCTGGGGCAGGCGCAGGGGACTTCAGCCAGCCGTGACCGGCTTTGGGCTTGCTGTGACTGCACTTACAGTAAAGCAGCTGTCACCTGCCACGGAGCAGCGTTGTTGTGGGTTGGGAGAACTCTTGATATGGGCAGTATTTGGTTTATTGTTAAAGCAGCAAGATTTTATTCTTTTGTAAACCCTAAACCACATATGTGGTTCAAGGAGGAATCTTGTTATATGCAAACTCAGCAAGGGTTAGGAGCTGAAAGCAGGTACTGAGAATTGGAACAGTCTCTCTATTTATTGAGCAAGACTCAACCCTGAAATAAGCTGTAAGCATGGGGGATATTTTGCTTTTCAATAGTTCCTTCTTAGGAGAAGCTTTTTGCTGGGAGCATGGGGTGGGGAGGAAAAGATATTTAAAGTCAGCACTTTAAGAAGGCATTCAGCACACAAGAACTCCTGGGACCGGATAGCAGTTTTATTCATAAGTAATACATACGATAAGGGAAGCATGCATCTGAGAGATATATGCCGAGCCTTGCTATCTGCTGCATTATTTTGCAGGTAGGTGGCATGTTTGATACGGTGCAGAGGAGTACCCAGTGGACCACAGACTGGGCACTTCTGCTCCTCCAGATAATCACTTCAGGAACTGTTGATATGCAGACCAACAAGTATGTCTGCGGTATTTAAACAAGCTAATTCATGTCCTTAGTGCTTTTAAGTTTAGATTGCATGTATGTTATTGTTATATTTTTATTACTATCATCCTATTACTGCTTGAGTGCGATTTATGTGCTCAGTGCTGGTCTTGGTTGGGGAGCACCTCTGTTTTGGAAAGCACTGGGGCCACTATTTACACTCTTCCTCAACAAGCATGTACCTGAGTGCTTTCCAAACTGGAGCCTGTAATTCCTAATGACTGTCTGTTAGCAGTTTGTGCTGTCTGTAGCTCTGAGCTATAAAATTTATAATATATAAAAGTATATATTTATTTTCTA
>NW_010560832.1:0-1914 GCF_000687285.1 Phaethon lepturus | reverse complement strand
GGCTTTGCTGGGCGAAGGGCCGCGCAGCCCGGGTGGGGAGCGCGGCAAAACACGACTGCCCGGGCCCGCCCGTCAGCTGCCACGGGGTGCTTTTCAGCGTGGCGAAAAGGGCGCTCAGTGCAGAGACCCAAACTTTCAGGTTGTTGCAAATGCATTAGAACTAAGGCTGGCACAGATAGGTGTCACCACCGCTTTGATTTGCAAGTTTTGAAGTGAAATAGTTGATTTTTTTTTTCCCAGTGGATCCATTTATTTACTGTTTTATTTGTAGAAAGTTTGCTCTTAGGAAAATTTTATAATTTTTAAACTTTCATCCTCCTGTACAATGAAAATTAATTTTGAAATGTGTAGTTTTTCCAAGCGACAGGAATTTGTAATGGGTTTCTGCCCTAATCGAAGCTCTTTAAACTTCTAGCTACTAGGTTAGGATTAATTAATTTAACTTTTCTGTTAATCATTCCATGCTTGAATACAATTTTTGAATCAAATCAAATGTTCTGATTTGGCTGAATTTCTGGCATGTCTTACACTCAGTGTTAGCTATAACTCCATTTAGGCCGTATTTACTCTTGAAAAGATTTATTAGGTTTCATTCACCTTTTCTTCCACCTTGTGAACATCAGAGGCAGCTCTGCTGAGCTCAGAGGAATTACTTTTGGTTGGGAGAAACGTCAATCATAACGTCTTGCAGCTGGAAAATAACAGTGAACTAATTTTGAAACAAGCGGTGTATATTGTTACGTAAATTGCTGTTAAAATGTTTTGGTCTTAAAAAGCAATGGTAACTAGTTGCAGAAGAGCAGAAATTTATGATGAAATGATTATTTTGGTAACATTTCCTTTCTTCCCTTAAACGAGAAAGGAACACAGTCAGCAAAATACAGGATAGCAGCATATACCTGAATTAAAAAATCAAAATATTAGGCAATATAAAGTTTTTCATCTCTGCAAATTATTCTTTCATCTGGCAGAAATATTATTTGTTTTCCACCTAGCTTTATTTAAGGTTGTATTTGCTTAATGATTGACTGAAATATGGAGCTCTTAAAAAGAGGCACTCGGAGAGACTGGTTTAAGCATCATGGCCAGTAATTTTTTCTGTTTCACACTGCTCTCCGGAGAGCCGATCAGTTCATTCCCCCTTGTTTTCTGGAGCTTTAATCTGTATTAGAAAATGTTGACACACTTCCTCAGCTACATGAAAGTGCCACTAATGGGGATCGCATCTGACTTCAGAGCAAAGGGACTTTGAAGAAAAATCACAGAACATTGCAAATAAAGCAGAAATGAATTGAAGTAGAAAAGCCACAGCTACTTCCCGCAAACCGTTACCAAGTACGACATGAATTGTGTCTCTGATTTGAGTTATTGGTTAGCACAGTGAGCGGATTTTAAGCAACATATTTTACACAATCAGATACATCAAAAGCCTTGTTTTTGAGGAAGACATTGTTCTCCGTTTCTATTTTTACAACGACAACACCTCGGATTATGACTCCATTGTATTAGGCTGGTGCAAACAGGCGGGCAGAGGCCAGCCCGGCTCAGCGGAGCAAACGCGCCAACAATGAAGGTGGAGAAAGAAAATTTCCTGTCTTGCAACAAGGGAAACAAGGTGCAGAGAGGGGACGTGGCTCTTCGGGGCCATGCCGGGCAGCCGGGGTGCAAAGCCCTGAGCCTTTGTCTGTGGCTTCATCTCAAAACAGAGGAGTCTCTGGATTTGGCCATCGCTGCAGGCAGCCCACCCCTCTGGGTGACGCTCAGCGCCTGGCCATCGTGTCCTGCTCATCCCTGTGGGACATTCTCAGGTCCTTTGCTCTTGCAGGTGCACGGAGCAGCAGAGACCGGGGTGCGTTGCCCATGCGTGTTTTCGGAAAGCAAGATGTCCTGGTTCCAGCCAGGATAGAGCTGGTT
>NW_010560831.1:28023-36816 GCF_000687285.1 Phaethon lepturus | reverse complement strand
ATCCAGCCAGTTCTTTACACAGCAAAGAGTATACCTGTCTAAGCCACAACATAGAATATCAACTGTTTATATTAAAGCAAAAAGCAAAGTAGCACAAGTACGACTTTCTGAAACATTTAAAGAGACAAAGATGAAAAAAGTTAAATTCTAAAACATCAAACCCAAAAATGTTATTTACGCACATATACCATATAAGCTTTCCATTATTACTTTTACTTACAAGATAAATATGTAGGAGGAATACAAAAATCCACCTACTGCAGGGCACACGCACACAGCAGAACAAATTTTTGTAACTACTGAGACCTACAGTTTGGAACAGAAACAATCCAATAATGATCTAGTCCCATCTCTCTCCTGTTCTGGAAAAATCAGGCTGTTTCTCACTTTCCGAAAAGTTTTCTTGTGGAACTCTCCAACATACCACTACTGCTTCTTGTTCAAATTTTCTGTAAGTTCTCTATAAATTCTAAAATATATTATAATTGCTGGGACATCTATTCCAATTACATCCTTAAAAACTACAGATTTTTAGACCTTCCTATTTTTATCTTTTTTTATCCAACTCATGATCTAACATACATTTGAACTGAGACACTAATGAGTAATGGGCAGTCATGTATATCTGCATCCTTGAGTAAAGAGGTGTCAGTTGTAAAATCACAGTAAGACTCAGAATTAAAGAATAAATAAATATCCTAGAAAATACCGTTACCCTACCTAATAGGTATTAGGAATTAATCCGTCAACAACTCTGATATCTTCCATAGAAGTTCTGATGGATATTCACAAACATGCTGAACTTCATAACAAAGGCTGGGTTTCTGTAGCATCTGATTTGCTGGGTCATTTTAATATTGTCTCTCTGGGTCCAAATCCTTAAGCACACATTCAAATGCACCCCCAGCATCTCCTTAACCTCTTATTTGGAGGACGTCATCATCCAAATGTCAATGCACTTGTTTCAGGAGAAAATCTTTCATATGTCCTCAAAGACAATTTCACTGTAAACTTCTTTAGCTCATCGTTTACCTCTGACAGTGAAATGACAATGAAGTCAATTAACACTCAGACACTGAGATTTCATACATGCACCCACTTTTCTGGGTGAAAATGAAAGAGAACAAGTACAGCTGGTGAAAAAACAGCAGCATGTGAAGAAAATCCCTTTTCCATTGCGCAGGCTACACTAGGATACTTGGATTACAAGCCAGTCCTGAAGTTTTATTACTGTACTTAGGCTTGTAAAATCCACTCTCCTCTCCAAAAATGGCTAAAGAAAAAGCATCCCTCCTTTACAACTGCACAGTCTGCTTTGCTAGTTTACCAAATCCATACAATTTTCTCTCCCTGCTCAAATGATCTGCTGCCTAATTATGAGCTCATCTGGAAGGATCAATATCTCTTGGCAGTAATCAGTTCATCATCCTAATGTTCCTGCATTTGATTAGGAGAAACTCCAGTGCATTTTTGTCATTTGTTCCTCACTTGTACCCTCTATCAATACCTCCTGGAATTCCAGGACCAAATAGAGGTTAAAAAATTTAAAAAAAAAACAAAGAAGAAAGAAAAAAAACAGAAGCAAAATATCACTTATGGTCTTAAAAACAAAAGTAGACTACCACAACTATACATATACTAAATATTCATGGTCTTTGTCCTTAAAAGAAATAGATCTGGATTTGTGACATGGTACTGAAATGATGTTGAAAGCCTCAGGGGTCAAGAGATATAGGAGTACATAAAAAGTTACTTTTATTCTTATGGTCTCCTCTGCCGAATCACTGACTTTCTGTGACAGCAACATCAAAAAAGAGTAAATGAAACATTAAATTCCCATTTAAATCAGATAAACCATTTTGCTCATTACTGCTTTCAGCAAGGTTGAATTCTGCTTCACTATCTGCTTTTGCCATATCAAATGGCACAAAGGGACAGATCACTAGAAAGCCCAACACAACGCATGCAGTAAAATGTACTGTTTCAAATCCAAGTGTCAACACCTGCATAAATAATTAGCCAGAACAAATGTACTTAAAACACAGATATACACACAATATAATACTTAATTATACCCAAAGCTGTCATTTCTTCAACAGCTTCACTTTCAATTTAATTACTTTAATTTCAAAAAACAGCTTACCAGGAATGAACTAGTGCCCAAGACAGTTTTACCGGAATTTAGTGACTGTGTACAGTCAGGTTAAATGTCAGTTCAGTTCTGGCTAGTCACACTGGCCCGTAATAGATTCAGAGTGTAAAGAGAAGCCTGCAAGCACAAGCCAGAGAAATTTTAAAGGATCTTTGTCTTCCTGGGCTTGTAGATTAGTACTGACATTGGAGTGAGAGACTGAAAGGTAAGAAAAAAGCAGGTGGCTCCTGCACAAGGTTTGTCACATTGCTTTGCCAATATATTTCCAGTTCGATTTGTCACACTTCTGTTAATTTTCTATTAGCCTTTACTGGAACAGACTGCATATTTTATGAAGACATTCAAGAATAATTTCTTGCACACAAAAATACCAAGTAAGGACAAAATAATTAGAAATTTCATTTTACTTTATGATCTCAAACAAGATTTGAATCTTGATAAAGCATGGAATCCCTCTCCTGAGAGCATAAAAGAAAAAGGAACAACCTTTAGACTACCTGAATTATGAATTCCTCTCATTGCGATTTAAGAACTGAAATATTTACATATTTCCTAACTCCACAGAAACACATCATGCAAAATAAATATTTTAGTCTTATGCAGAAAAGAGTCAATGTTATTTATATCTGAAACACAACTGAAAAATTTTGGCTATCTTAACTGAACAACTAACCACACAAACTTGCTCCTTCATAAACCAGTAAAATTACAAGTCGTGCTGTAGGTGTGCCTCTAACTCCTTGCTTTACGTTTTATGGAATAGAAGCCATATTCCACCACAAACATGTGCAGAGATCTGCCAGGTAAATATTTGGAAACTGGAAGGCCAGTATTACAAGCAGATTGAAGCAAGGCACTATCGCATCCTAAATTTCTTTAGGATACATTCCTTCTGTCCACACTTTGATTGCAAAGTCAGAAAAATAAAAGCAAAGCAGTTTTTAGATGACAAACCATCTGGTAAAATGCCTAAAATAATTACTCTGTTTCCTTTAGAAGAACTTTCCATATGTTGGTAGCTACCCGTATTTTCTTACCCCATGATACAATCAGCTTGGAACTAAAAATGCGTTCTCGAGTGCTGAAATTAGAAGTATATTCTCAATTTAGCATATAGCCTACTGCAACCCTACTTGTTCTTTTATTTAATGCAGACAATTCTGCCTGCTCATTTATTATTGCCATTGCTTCATCACCAATCCTTATTATATTTCAAATTGCAATGACCTTGTAAAACAAAGCACTATCATACTTGGGTTGGATTTGTTCTTTTTTCCCCTCTTTTTTTTTTTTTTAATAAAAACTACCACATCTGTTCCACCTATTTAGCCTGTTCTGCTTATTATAGAAATAGTTCCAAAAATAGAATTATCTTTTTATCTACATCCCAGTAGACACATTCTGTATCTTCATCAGTCTTCCTATGGCCAAGCTGTATTACCCCAGATCAGCAAATCCAACACACTGAACACTTTTTTACACTAATCTTATGTTAACTCCCTGTTCTGCTCACAAATAAGACTGCAACCTTTTCTTCTTGTAATTTTTATTTATCATAAAGAGCTCTTCACAAGTTGTGATGGAGGAAAAAATGCATATTACTCCGTATTACATATAAATGATCTATACAAATTATCCTTTCAATGATTACTATTAGATGCACTTATTAGCTTGTCTGGATTTTCAAACTATATCAATTCACCTAGCAAAATGTATTAGTTTTATTTACAAACCCCATCCCAACTACTATAAAGTATTTTCACTTGGAAGGAAAACGGAACTAAAGTTGCTATTTGAGAACTATAAAAAAAAAAAAAATCAAGCCCTAAGACAGAATAAGCTATTCATTAACAAAGTAAATAAGATATCTAATGATGTGACAAGACAGCAGAGTTTATATTCTTTAAGAAATATTTACACCCTTCAACTGAAGCAATGCATGACACCTACTTTCTTAATTTACAAGCATCTGCATAACTAAATGACAGAAATTCTCTTGATTTAGCATTGAAAATCTTTTCTCCACAATTTTTTTAATAGAATAATAGATTTTGGATGGAAACCTTAAAAAACTTTAATTAATGGAATTAATTCATACATACATATGCATAAACATTCAAATAACAGATTTTGTTAGATTGTCTAGCTCTTGTTCTCAGTTGTATTATTTTTAATATGGCAGTCTAAACATTCCTGACACAAATACATCATTAGTACATACTCAGAAATGAACAGCAGTGTTTCAGAAGAATCAATAATATGACAAGTTACACCCCATAGCAGCTAGCAGTACAGAAATGATCTAATAACGCAAGCAACAGCCCCAAGGCTCAGGAAAAAAATCCTAGTAAACACATTTCACATTCCTTAAATACAGCAACAGTCTATGAAGAAGTCAAAACACCTGGTAAATCACAGGATCACAGAAATTTTCATTTGGAATGTATCAGTTTGCACACTGCTTAGCTAATACAACAAATCCTCTGATCCCTGCAGTGAAAAACTGAACCAAACAGGACATCATCCTTAATTTTTCTTACAACTGATATTTACCTACAGGTCAAAAGCCAAGCACCAGAGAGTGTGCATGGGCATCATGAAATTGCATTAGGGGTGGAAGAGTCAGGAGTAAACAAACTGAAAGATAACAATTATGGTTGTTTTCAAAAAAATATGTGAGAGGAAAAGCAAAATTTGAAAGAGAAACAGTCAAAATATAAATGATTTGTATAAGTACTGAATACATGAGCAGCCTAGTTAGAACCAAAAAGATTGCACTTTCTACCAAATAAAATGCTCCATAAACCACTTTGTTCAGTGTTTACTACTGTCACGTGCCTTAATCGTAAGCATTTTCAAAAATGCATCAGAAACTTCTCAGGCTTTTTTATACACCTTTTTGTTATTCCTTACAGCAATATACTTTAGAGTCTCACAACCACTGTCCCAGTAGTTTCCAAAATAATAACATAGTAGATAGCAAGTTTGGGGTTTTTTCTAATTAGAGAAAATTTGTCTATGCTTGACCCATGCATGGTGCAATATAAAAGATTTTCTTTTTATATACATGGCATTCAGAAAAGATCCCCTTAGCCTGAGACTGTTAGAAATGGGCCACATTTCTATGATGTAGAGTGTAGATCCATCCTATAAAGGCTCTCATACACTTACAGTGGAAATCTGCTTAGCTGTTTTGGAAATGTGGCTTTATGCAAAGGGGCTAGGAGCAAGGGAGTGGTGAATAACATCAATGTCAGTATGCTCTCTCTACTGGTCCAGGGTCAAGAGTAGTTGAGACTTACTGTCAGAATAAGATGCCTTTATCTTACTGCAGGACTTTTACTGCATCTACTCCATTCATTGCTCAAGCATCATTCTTCCCTTGTTGCATTCACCCTCCCTTCCCACCTCAATCAAATGGGAGAATGTCACATTTCACTCCAGAGCTTGTTTAACCAAATAGGAATTTACTCCATTCACAAGCCTTTGATATCAACAGAATACATTATCATGTGTCTTGGTAATTAGGGAATGTGTCACTCTCAAGCAAAGGCTTCTGTAACTCATTCTCGAGTTCAGAAATCTTCATTTCAGACAGCTTCCACTAGAGCTCACTATACAACTTTGGTCCTATTTTAGCCAAAGATGAAAATTCCCCATGCTCCTCCTCCACTACCACACAAAGCTAAATTCTAAAGTTATGTCTTAGCAGAAATATGTACCTTTCTACACACTTGCTATAACTCCACAACTAAATACTGAGAAATTTTGAATGCGTGTAGCAACATTTAGGCACAATTTTACTTCATCATATTAACCCTTAAAATGTAAAGCTTACCTTCATCATTTTTTATTTTAAAGAAAATGCAGCCTAAACTTTCTAAGGATCTTCTTAGAGATAAGATGGGACGGTAGTAAATTCCACACTGATTAAGAGAACTTCACCCAAAAAGCGGGGAAAAAAAATGTTCAGTTATACTTTTTTGTCTATTTGCTCTCAAAATGTATTCTATTTTAAAATACTTTCAACTTAACTTTTTTTTTACCCAGAACCCTTTTATCTTTCAAGACATAGAAAAGTATAGAAGATTTTTTTATATTTACTTCTTTACAAATAAAAGTGGATTTACATTTTTCTCCACTTAACTGTGAAAATACAGTAAGTTTTTGAAGGATAAGCCAGAATAACTAGAAGATTTCAAATAAGAAAAATCTTCTCATTATCTACTGTGTTGGTAAGGTCTGACACTAAAGACTTGAATCCTACTCATGTACCCTACATTACTGTCCTGGCTTTCAGCATAACAGGTATTCTGGAGCAGGTCTCTGCTTCACCTGTTAACACTGTTTTATTTCAGACAGGTAATTAAGTATCTATTAGAGCAGGCACTTAACTAAGTTTACCAAAACCCAGGCAAGTGTCTTTGCTATTGAGGTATGGACTTCTTCAGTCTTTATTTCTCCAGCAGGATATTTAATTTTTATTGCACTAAATACATTCCTAAAGAAAGGATCCAGTCATACATAGCTTTGTAGTTTACCATATGTTCTTAACTTACAGGTGTAACCAAAGCAAAGCAAGGACTTGATAGTGGGCCTATTTATATCCAAAACTTGATATTCAAGATACACACATACCCATCGTTTCCTTGGTGAAATCTTGTACTTTCTTCAGATCGGTTTGTTTTCACTGAATGAACACAAACATTTAATTGTGAGCTTTATTCACACAGGCATGCACTTATCAGAACTCCCTTATTGGCGGTGTATCAATTGGTTATAATTTACTAAGCTTCTGAACTATGTTTTAAATCTTTTTTTGTATTCATGTAATGCTAAGTCATAGTTTAATCCAAGCCTGACTTGGCCTCTTAGTGCTACCACCAATATTTATTTTACTAATGATCTGCTGAATTATATTTGGATCCTCTGTTAAGTGGATCATCATAATTTTGGAATTTCTCAAAGAAAACTCTACAAATTAATGGTACTACTCCACTTGCTTTGCAAAAAAACCCCCCATGTTTCTCCAGAGAGATTTCGTACACTGCAGGGTATCCTTGGCTGCTAAATACTACATTTCAAAGTCAACCAGAAGGTGCTCAAAATTAGGGGGAGGAGGAGAGAACCTTTCCAATATGCAGTCTTCTGCATAGTGATTATCCCTGCAGAAGTGTTAAATACTCACTGACATTTGTTTTCATCTGGATTATATGAAAAAACCTGGCACGTACAGTGAAATTCTACATTTTAAAGGACTCATAAACCCTTGATGAAAGTGCTTGAAGCTATGAACCTCACAGAATATCTTCCATCCAGAAATGGAAGGCCATAGACTATAATGTCTTAAATTATAATTGAGGCTTTGCTTATCAAACTTCTGTGATAGAAGTTTTACCCATTTACCTCCCTATTAAAAGATATATTTACTGGATTTTCACATTTTCTTTCCAATTGCTTCCTGTTACCTGATTTCTGTTCTTAGTTCCTTGTGGTGACCTATATAAAATGACAAATTCTCATAATCAGAATTCTGCAGCATCCAGAACTGGCTGTAATTGATGAACTGAAGCCACAGCTGTAGCAACAGCTTTAAATCCAAGCAGGAAAGTGTTCCTTTGAAACAAGACAGAAATGAGCTGTCCTCACCAGTGCTTTTAAAACAGGGGTTCATAAAAATGTGAAGTTCTACTATACAGAAATAAGGAGGATTTAAGAAAACAAAAACAAAACAAAAAATCAATTTGATACTTCTATCCTCCTAACCTCTTCTGCCCATACAAATGTGGAAAAATCACTTAAAGTCCAGGCAGTCATTCAGGAGCACCATTCCTCACAGATTTCATGTGCTTACAAAGAGGCAAGGGAAGAAATTTCTGTTGACATTGCGAATACCAGGGGGGATACTTCATACACCATATTAAAAAAAAAAAAAAACAAAAAAAAACAGTTAGTCTAGTCATAGAAAATCCATGGAATTCCTAGAACTTTAGAAAGGACACACACAGACATCATCCATAAAATAGCTAACACATTAGATTACTACTTTACATATCCTCCAACAAGATGTTATATTCTAACAGCTCAACATTGTCAGCAGAACAAGGAAAGCACAACAAAGTATTTTCAGTCTGAGAGCACAGAAAATTTCAGCAAGAAATGTGTGAGCATTACTTTCACCTTATTAACTGAATGAAAAGTGGGATGACAATAGTCATCCTCCCTCATTCTCTTGAAATCTGGAGTATCCTTGGGACCTGCGTTGTGCATAAACTACTTTCTTGGATACCACAACCACCCAGCCTTGGTGCCTACATTTTCTCTCCATCCTGACGGAACTTCAATATGAAGAGTTCTATAGTAGGCCACACCATATGTACACCCTCCAGGTGTACTTCGGTGAAGGAAACTTCTGATGAACCATCTCTAAACTTCTCATTTCTAAGCATACCTGAAGTAAAGACAAAAGGATCAAAAGATCTTCCTATTCTTTTTTCCTATTTTTTATTTTAGTCCTAACTCAGTTTTAGGAATGCTTAGTTTTAATTGTTGATTTCTCTTCAAATTTACAGTCCTAGGTTGAGATTTTTACTTTTGTGTAAAAGATATTGAAAATTGCACTTCTCTGACAGCTCTAGGGT
>NW_010560831.1:0-27992 GCF_000687285.1 Phaethon lepturus | reverse complement strand
TCCCTACACACACTTCCTGGTATTTTTCTGTTAAGAGGAGAGCAGTAACACAACTTTACCAGAGAAACAGATATCACAGCTTTAGGAGGTTTGTTCATTATCTCTTGGAATTGACTTTTGCAGTTTCAAAGTCTATGTACTCCCAGTACTGGTAATTCTAATGGACCTCCTGGGCTTTGATTAGCTACAGCAGGGAACAATTTATCAGAATTTCTTAGATTACCTACCAATATTTTAAGTGTCTACATACATGAGCCCTCTTATTCATGCATCAATATGAATCGACTACACCTGACAACAAAACCTCCAAGTACATGCATTTCCATCCAGCAGCCATCACAAAGCTCATCCGTGTCAAAAGACATGGGGTTATCAGGAAGTAAAATAAAATAGCAGGATTTTTGTTATCTAACATTGACTTAGGTAGAACTCTCAGCCCATCTATAATCTATGCTTAAGGGCCACACCTACAGCTTAAACAAGCATATGAAATGTTTATTTCATATATTTCCATTCCTTCTAAATAATATCTAAGAAAATAACTGAAGTTAAAAGAAAAAAGTTACTTGAAGGATATTTTAACACGTTCACTGTTTCAGAACAGTAGTGACAGCAACAACCTAAAAAAATAAAACTTCATTCATAAATAGGCACATGACATATTTTGCTTCATAGCCTTATGCCATAATACAAATGTCATCTGCATGTGTGCTGTCATAACACATTGAAAACCAAGTTTTTGTACCTCAAAAATTGTATCAAATTTGATTAATTTTTGTTAGATTAAATAGAAATTATTAATTAGAAATTCATTAGCCTGATTTTCTAATAATGTCTATAATGAGAAAATTATATTAATATTTTCCCACTTAAAGGCTGTTCTGCTTATAAAATATTGGTAAACTGGCCTACAAAAAACATGATTCAGTTTAAATTGCATCTGTCAAGTGGAAGCAAAGGTTTCATAACATCCTCTATAGTTAATTTATTTTTGTTAGGAAAAAATCCTATAAGTATTATTTTAGATATAATTACTAATTGTAACTGACAGATATACAAATTTGGTCCAGAAAAATGACCTTTCAAAAATTTCATTTTAATAAAGTAATACAATTTTTACGCTCTGTGACCAAGAAGTGATTTTTGTGTTCTTAGAAGTATAGAACCCTTCAAAAAATTTGGACTCAGTAGTTCCAGAGTAAGAAAAGAAGGCTTTTATAAGAGGTTGGTATTTCTGCATGTCACACTGAAATTTCAAATTGCAATAAATAATTTTGTAAAACCCCACCACAATCCACTTGGTCAGCATCTCAGATTGCAGCAATTAACCTTGGCTAATTCATTAACTTGATCCAGAAATCTTTGTTCCTTACTATTGCTGCAATCACAACCAAAATACCCTTCATAATTCTAGTGTTTAAAAACAAAAAAATAAAACACGTGTGAAGAATCTTTCCTTGTTCCTTAAAATAAGTATATACATACACATAGAAAAATAATTATAGGACATAGTAGATATATTTTATAAATAAATGTAGTTACAGCTGTAATCTTCCTGCCTCTGTATATATAATGCACCACCACCACCTTTTTTTTTCTTTTTGTTAATTAAAAATGTCTGTTTAGCAACAAACATCAAAGCCCTAATTCAGGAAAAAAATGTACGTACCTTCTTCTGTATGTGCTCCAATTCCACTGATTTCAATAGCAAATACATTCCTGACTACTTTTCCTAACAAGGCCTAAACTATAGTCCAACAGAAATTGTTGTATCCTTAGAAGACACTCAAACATTTTTCTGTTTTCAGGATATAAACTGCTCATTTCCATGTTGCCTCATAATATTATATTGAGGATGACATTGTCTTGTATTATAAACAGGAACTACTGATTATAAATACATATACTTATCATAACAAATGAATGTTCCTAAAATTTAATGAGCAATACTGCAGTTTGCATGGAGTTCATTAGGTTCCCATGTGGAAAGCAGAAAACACAACAGCCCAAAATTAAAAATAGTGGTTGTAAATTAGTTCTTTTAGGGCTCCTCGTTTTTTAACTGACAGCGGGAAACGGATATAAGAAATCAGATGCTGTAAGTTCAGTTCATTACTACCAATGCATTACTTCTCAGCCTTACTGACAGCATGCAGATTGATTCCTACTCTATGAGTTATAGTCCTCTAGTTGTATCTGGATTTGCATAAAGGTTTTATTTTCTCTACCATACCTCAGGAATTTTCATATATTTATTTTTTCTCCCATTTCCTCGTGTTCATGGCACATTTTGGACATCTCTTGTCTCAATATACTCTCATGTACTCATGGAACAAAAATAATTAGTAATCTTTATTCAACTGTACCTCATCTCCAAAGCAGCAAAAGCCTGTTTCACATTAGGAGAGTACTGCACTTCCCAGAAAAGACATACATTAGCTCAAGAACAGTGGCCAAAACAAAGATACTATCATGATCCAAAAATAGGGATGATTTTCACCAAAGGTGTGCGTGAATAAGAAAGATGAAACAAAAGCACTCAAGTTAAAAAAAAGCGGGTAATATGAAAAAAGTCTCACAAATTACAGCTGCCCTCTTTATCAAGCAGCTTATTTTCAGTAATAGGTGAAAGCTTAGGCTGTTTAAAAATAATTTCCCTAGATTTTTATGGAAAAGTTTAAGAAGGTTTACCAAGCTAATAATACCATCTGTTACATAAGAAAAATAGAATAGTGTCTGGTTTGTTATTTTTAAAACTTACCTTGGTACAGCAGAAATAAACCTGCCTTGTCATATTTCAGGGCTGTGTAATTTGGTTCCTTATTTCATGTCCCCCATAAGACTTTGCATATCTCTGAATTGCCATAACTAACCAAAGCAGTCACACCTCTACACTTTCTAAAAGCAGAGGAGAAAAAGCATATGGGTATTTTAAAATAAAACAGGTATTTTAACTGAAGTTTTTAATCAGATACTTTCAAAATGTTTCATTTGAGGATACATACTGAAGGAAACAATCGAGTGAATAAAGAAGTAATGAAAGAGGATGGCCATTTACAATGGGACAGCTACTTTGCTCTGTGTTCTGCAAGTCAAAACATGGGCAACAGTGCAAACAAATGCATTTACATAAGATCTTTAATGTAGACAGCATTTGATGTTGTTGCACTTTAAAATTCTTTAAAGAAAGCAAATCAAGGGAACTACAAAATGAAAAAGTACCAAACCAGAAATAAAACTCTCTTTCATTTTGTGAAACACAAGAGAAGCATTTACTCAGAATTTGTTTAGCAGTCTATACCAACTTGGATTAACCTTATCAATGAAAAGGTTATTCTACTTATAAAAAGTCATTTTTCCCCATAGGTTGCCTCCAATATTTTAATTAAAGAATTGTATTCAGTGAAAGTTGTATTTCTGCAGCCAGTTCAGGGCTACAAATAAGATAGCTCTGCATCACACACACATTACTAGCTGAATTAGTAAGTATTCACAATAAGAGACTGCACTCTTTCTGAAGGCCAGGATCCCATGATTCTGAGGACAGTACACACACAATGACCTGAAAAATGCTTTCTTGACAGTTAAAAGCAAACTTTTATATCTTTTTCTCCCTGGGTAGCAACAGGCTTTTCCCTTCACAAACTTGGATCAGTCTTCACATCATCAATGTACAAAGTGGGATTGTAAGGTGAAATTGCTAACATCTGAAATATAAAAAAAACTAACCTGTTAGGTTTTAGTAATTAATAATTACAGTTTTAATAACTCAGTTATTAAAATAACTAATCTAACATACTGCATTGTGCATGTAAAGCATGGACGAAAAACCTCTCCAACAAGAAAAACAAGTAGAAAATAGTGCTGACTGACAGTGGAAAGCCTCCCTCACCCCATGCTTTCTTAACATACAATCCCACATTCACTCTTGCATTTTAGTAATAACCCACAAACCAGACTATTATTCTTTGAAAGAGTGCAGAGTAAACAGGTAGCTTGGGACACTGCATCCTTTGATTCTTCTTTAGGACAAATTCTAGAGTCCAGATAAAACCTGGAACGTATCAAGTACTACATATCTGGAAAATATAGAATCATAGAATCATTTAGGTTGGAAAAGACCCTTAAGATCATCGAGTCCAGCCATAAACCTAACACTGCCAACTCCACCACTAAACCATGTCCCCAAGCACCACATCTACACATCTTTTAAATAGCTCCAGGGACGGTGACTCAACCACTTCCCTGGGCAGCCTGTTCCAATGCTTGATAACACTTTCAGTGAAGAAATACTTTCTAATATCCAATATAAACCTCCCCTGATGCAACTTGAGGCCATTTCCTCTTGTCCTATCACCTGGGAAAAAGAGAATGACACAAACCTTGCTATGACCTCCTTTCAGGTAGTTACAGAGAGGTAGTTGTAGGTCAGATATCAGGTCAGATAAGACAATAAAGAGCAGACACTGGGGAAATAGTCACACTTCCCTGAATTAAG
Source organism: Phaethon lepturus (assembly GCF_000687285.1). NCBI lineage: Eukaryota > Metazoa > Chordata > Aves > Phaethontiformes > Phaethontidae > Phaethon > Phaethon lepturus. The sequence continues at coordinate 23,494 of NW_010560831.1, read as the reverse complement.
ATGTGGAATAAACCTAGCAACCAAGTCATCTTTCACCTCAGTAAAAGGGTAAAAAACCAGAGAAAGCACCTACAAAGGGTTACTGCACACATCTACGTGAGGACATGTCAGTCAGAAAGGAATAAATATAAGCCTCAGTGTTTTAACAAGACCAAAACCAGCAACTTCAACTCCAAGAACTTGAGAAGTAAAAACACACAAACTAGAAAACAATGTTTAGACAGCAACGATGAATCACTGACACAGGGTTAGCAGAATGCATGCAATTCCCATGCAATCTGGTTACCGGCCATACTCGGAAGTCATGCCAGGTTAACTGAAATAGATTTTGTTAAACTAACACATTCTTTGTGCAAGGACCCTTCTATAACAGGTTTTCAAATAGTTCTTTACAGACACAATGTAGGCTGAAATTTGTGCTATTCTCATTGTATGAGAATTTTATACAATCCTACTAAAGAGAACTTTTGCTTTCAAAACCCTATGCTTTTATTGCTAGGGGAAGACAGGGAGAGGGGAGATAGGGCAAGAGGATTATTAGACTGGAAACAGGCAGCTTTCTCAGCAACTTTGGAAGACAGCCCAAAATATTTCATGTTCATCTCATATTAACCAAGTATTTTTTTTATGCATTGTCGTGATAAACCAGCCATGGAGCAAACACTGCTAAGTCTCCATGTCACACCATCCATTTTCTTTTGTAACCAACTGGAATCTCTTTCACACAGGAATCATTCTTTCCTTCTGTGTTTATATAAGTAGAGCAGGATCCACATTCATGGAGTATTTTCTAGATGCTACAACAACATATATGAACTATTGCAAGCAGGATTACTTAGGAAATGGCGGTCTTGGTTGATACCATGGCTGCAAGTTCAGAATCTCATTTTGGAGGTTATCCAGTGAGCTTAAATGACCCAAATTTGACAGGCTATGCAAACTCCACCCCTTTACAAGATAAATCAGCTTGAACAGCTCTCAACATGAGCATAAGAGTTTTAGAGCGTATTTTATACTGTCTGCCTAAAACTATCTGGCCCAAGAAGGATATACTTCACCGATTATTGTTATCTGGAAGGGAGTCTACATCCAAAACAAACAGTTTAATAACTCAGAAATTCTGTCTGAAGATGGCTTAGGAAAAATTAAATTTGTCTTTTAATTATTACACCTGAACATATCTGCCATAAGAAAGCCTAAATGCAAGAGCTTCTTATGTTATATTACATCCTTAAAGACTGCTAAAAATTTAACTAGCTGGAATCCAAAACATGTGACCCTAAATTGAGAAGCTGTTAAATAAAACATGTAGGAACACACTCAAAGCTTTCATTTGGAATTCTGTTGTGGCCATTCTATATTTGGAGCTTAAAAGTCTCAAGAATTACCTCAGGTAACCTGTGACAAATCTGCAGGGGAAAAAAAAAGTCAGTGCTTAGGAAGTAAAATAAAAGTTAATCCTAATTTGAAACCAAATATTCGTGCAGCCTACATGAAATGCAGAGGTAAATAAGCAGTTAAAAGCACACTTTGTTACAGCCAACAGTTTACCTTATTAAAATTATTTCTCTATTTACATTTAACAGTGTTTAACTCTTAAATGGCTATCCAGAATGAACAGCCAGCTGACAGAAAGAGACAAAGATAGAGATGAATATTAATGCATGTTGGGAAAAAACCTGTCCAAAAATTTTGCTGTCACATTTAGTTCTTATATATAAAAATTTACACTTCCCTTTTTGAAGGATGAAAGTTCACAAAATAACCCCTCCTTTTACTACTTTTCAACTAATGTGTGGTAACAACCACAACTCTAGCCAGCATTAACCAAGGTTGATGAATATTGCTTTGAGGGCTTGGTTTTCCATTATTAGACCATTCAGTTAATTAGTTGATCCGGATATATGAACCCATACATGTAGGAGAAATCAAATCCTGATAGTCTGATAGGAGGGGTAACTGAAGACACGCTTTTCCTAATAGAATCTGCATGCTCTGTGAGCAAGAACAAGACAACACTGCATTTAACGGCCTCCAGTCACAAGCTTACCAGATTCAGAAACTTCTCATTAACTTTTCCCCTCTGATAGAACTTAGTTTTTGAGAAAATATGCTGTTACAAGATGCTACTTTAATCCCTTTCAAAGAAATTAAGATGTGCATACACCTTCTAAAACAATAAAAATGAAAATTAATGTGCTATGAGAGTATATAACAAGATTTTTGGCAAACAATTTCTTCTGAGATTTTTCTTACAAATAATATTTGGCAACTTCTTCAGTCCTGTCCCACGTTACTTTCTGCAGTATCAATACTATGTTGGACTCATATCCAAACATTCAACATTGTTAATCATCACAGTGCTGATTAGATTAATTTTCTAAATTAAATTTTCACCAGCCCAATATTAGTACATTACTTGTAAGATGTTTGGTGTTTTATAGGGTTTATCCATTAAACCCAAGGGGTGCCACTCGCTTGCGCTGGCATCAGGACCCTATTTAATGTTCCTACCCAGAAAAAGTTTGCATAAAAGGACAGTAACAAAACTGTTTGACTTCAAAAGTTGTTTTAGCAGTTGTGGAACTATGTGCAAAAAGCAATAACAGCAACATAAAAATTACTGGGTGAAAGTGGTTTTAGTTTCTTGTTGGGAGAGTATGATTTACACAATAATGTTTGAGAAACATCTTTCTATATGTACTTGTTTTCACCTTCTGTTAAGTACAGATCTTCTAGTAAAGAAAGGAACTCAGAAGGCTGCCTTTTTAAATCCTTTATTAAAATTAGCATCCCATTTCTCCTAGAAATAAAAAGGCCCAAGACAAAAGATTCCAAAAAATTATAAAAATTATGTTATACATCACTTACTATGAACTCTCCAATAGACTTAAACTCCCATAAATGTAAACCTATGTGTCATCCATATGATGATGGTCAAATCAAGGAACAAAAAATGGATCCAATTTTTCTCATTTGCATCCTGACAATTTTATCTCTTTTCACTATAGCATACAACTTTGTATATCCAGCTGCCGTTATTTTATGCAAAGTAAATGTTCATTGGTTTTTTAAGAGTATGAAAAAAAATGTATGCCATTGAAATTATCCAATTTCAATGTGAAACAATGCTCACTGGTACTAAAATATTATGTAAGAAGCAAAAATCATCTAAAAGGCAGTATTTTGCTCAGCACAAAGTTCCTTTTCAATAATGAGCTCTCAAGCAGATTGGTATGAAAAAGTAGGGAGGGGTTTTTTTCTTTTCTTTAACTACAAATAATTAAGTATAACTACTTATATTTTACCAAACAGAGTACAGGCTAGCCATGACTGACATACATTTGGATTCAATTTCTCCATAATGTATAATGCCAGACTTCCCCATTTCTACTCAAACTACAATCCATTATTGAGAATTCATTATCCATTGAATCTTATGCGTAGGACAATTTACTTTTTAATGAAACCAAAACAAAACACCACAGCCAAAAACATTCCTTAGCTTACAAACATACCTTCATTAAACTTCCATTTTTAATTACAAATATGATATTAAAATCAGGTCTAATGTAACTGGCAAGATCTCAAACCGCATATTAACAAATATCTTGTTAAGAAGTTATTAACAACATTTGTTACTATCTCATTAACTTCTGTGCTTATCAAACTTGTTTATTGAAAAAGTTAAAATTTAATCCTATTCCTACCTATTAAAAGCAGAAAGCAAAGGGAGAAATGAACGAACAACATTTTATTACTAAAAGCAATCAAGACAGTGATAGTCATCCAGAAGCACACAAAAAAAAAGCGAATTTTACTACCTCAGTAACATTGAGGTATGTATTACAAAAAGGAGAGTCAAACAGTTCTGGGGGCAGAAAGAGATGAGTAAAATAATATACTTCTAGAATTATTAGAAGTATCATCATTACTATAATACTAAGCAAGGAATGTTCCTTAGCATTTTCTATTTGCTCTATAATGTGAAGAAAGATTGAGAAGTATTATTAAAGTGGATAAGCAAATCCAGAAATAAACTGAGTGAAGAATTATCACCAAACACCATCTTAGATATGGAACAAACAAAAATCTCAAAATTCAGTCAATATAGGAGATATCAGAAGTGACACCGGACTGTCCCACCACACTGGCACAAAAAAAAGAGAGACACTCATAATACACTTTGACTATAACATCTTGAAACTATAAGTAAAAGTCACACAACTCCTTCTCCCCCAGTTTCCTATTTTCATATTATTTCTTAATTGGTAATATTATTTATTATTAAGAATAATTTCCTTATCTGACTGTGTCATATCACTTTAGAATGCCTCATCCATGTTCAGTGAATAGAGTTCCAAAAAACTACAGCACAGCCCTCCAGTCACAAGATAGGAAGATCAAAAAGTATATACCTGGCAGACGGGCAAACAGGCCACAGAATTAATGTTACAAGAGATGCAAGATATAAATCATTTCAATTTAAGATAATGTAGACTGCAGTAGTAAATACACTTTTGGCAGCGGTTAAAAAGTAAACTATAATTTGCCAACTACACAGAGGTTGAAATCCTCAATTAGCCATGAAGACAGAAGATCACACTTCAGAACTAGAAAAACCTTAACACTAGGTTTCAAAACCAGAAAGATCAGTTTCCCTGTAATTCAGGGGGAAAAAACCTGTTTGCTTTTAAAAATATAATCCTGGTCCAAATAGATGGAAACTCTTCAGATGGAATTCCTTACATATTAACCTGTCTCACACGAAATACAATGGAATATAAATTGTATCACTGAATATGCTGCTGACAATTTAATGTATTGGTTTTTTACCATACAAAACTTTACATAGTTTCAAGCCCAAAGCACTGCAGCTTTCAGGCCAAAACCAACCCTGAATTTTTACTTACAACCTTGATAAAACTTCAAAGATTTAATATTTTCAGAATTGCCTAGGAAACACACCTTGGTTTATTACAACATCAATGAACCAGTTCACTGACATATCTGCATCTGGGCAAGACTAAGCACTCATGAGGGAAGTGCAATCTAGATAACTTATTTTCCTGATAATCGACACTGCAAGCTGGTATAGCTGATGGTTTTCAACAGAAACTACCACTATTACCTGAAGTTGTGCAATCCAGCAAAATGTCTCACACTTAGTGGCAGTACAGAGTTCAGATAATGTGACAATGAAGCTGGGCAGCTAACCTAGCATTCTAGCCAAAGCAGACTCATGTCCATTTGCCAAAATGGTTTATTTTATTTGATAAAGGTTAAGTCTGAATATAAAGTTCAAAACAGTTTTTACCCTCTTTGAACACAGACGCAAAGACACATGCGAGCTACTGTTGCAGAAGTTAATCAATGGATCGAGTTTTAGCTGTCAATATAACTTCTTAAAGTAACATTTCTTGCTCATCCAACTTGACTGCTATCATCCATTGCAGTAACACCGTAGTCAGCAAAGCCAGCCTTTTATGTAAGTGAACTTTTCATACTCCCTCTCCCTTTTTCAATCCCCCTTTTCTTTGCTGCAAGAGATCATCAGATGAATGGAAGATTGAAATAAACTGTCTCTGCACAGAATCAAGCATATGCCGAAAACTTCTGTCGTTGCTGAAATCAGCAGATTGAAGATGAAATGGTTAAACATTTGAAATCTCAATCATTCACCCATTTGCAAAAGGAAAATAACATATTTTTTTTCTTTTCCTGCATGCAGAAATATCAGAATGACCTATTGTTACTGTTTTTACAATTAAAAAAAATTGGCAAAACCCATTTGTTTCCTCCTACTCACAGACAAGTTAGAAAACCTCCAGATCTAACTCCATATTTCCCAATTTTATAAACCTTTTTCCATTTTATTTTAACATAATAGGTCACATTTAATATGCTTTACTAATTGTGCACATCTCAAACTGCTGTGAAATACCAATAACATAGAAGGATATTTCAGGAGACTGGAAAGAAAGGGTGCATTTCAATGAGATGAGAATTTGTGGCTACAGATGAAAATATTTCCTAGACTGAAACCTCTTGTTAATCATTGAATTATTACAATCAGCAAGGTATTTTTATCCCCGCTGATTCTCCAGCTCCCCGGGGACAGTAGCTGTGCAGCAGCAGCAGGCCGAGGTTAGAGGACTTGACCCACAGTCGCTTAGCAACGAGCAGCCTTGCCTAGGCTGAAGGACACAGGGAAGAGGACGGGGCCGCCCGGCTGGCCTTGGCACGCACGGTGGGTGCGGAACTGATGGTGCTTTTAATGCCATAATCCTCTCCTGATGATGGGAAGAGTTCATTTTCCAACCATTATCAGTGGGATTTTTGTCATGGGCCCTCTTTGCTGATAGGTGACAGATTGAACCACGGAAATCAATGTGCTGTTGAATCAACTAAAAGTCTGCTGCTAACCAGGATGGCAACAGTTTTACTTCAGAGAACATAGGCAGGACTGGTGCTCCTGCCGTACCTGAGGAGCATCAAGGACCATAGCCTAAGTAAGTTTTGAAAAAAGGCGAGTCTACAAAAAGCGATGGGACCATGTTCAATATTAGCATTTAGCAGTTATCTTATGCATTACCAAAAGTTCTGTGTGTAGTTTGGGAATCTTTCTGTGTAAAGAATTGTTTCACATTATTATTAAGTCTTTCTATCATAGGTTCTCTATTATTAAACTTTACTATTTTAGGTTCTTCTCCAGATCTTACAACAAAGCTGTATAAACAGACTTCACACTGATAGCATTTAATTGCTTTGCATGTGTGTTGGTTAATGCATGGATGATTCAAGCAATTAAGACCCAGAGGTGCTGATTAGTTTCCAGTCTTTTAGAACCCAGGAAAATCTACTGAAATAAAGCAATGATTCTCAACTGGACTCATGCAGTTTGAAATCATGCAGTCTGTCTTCTGAAATAAAGAATGCAAAACTTTTCAACATTCCTTTGGTCAGAGGGTTTAACATACACCTACAAACAAGTCATCACATTTGTACTTGTGGACTATCAATACAGAATTAATGCTTTTTTAAAGTGTGTTTTAAGACTGAAAGAACAGTTTACTTTATGAATGACTATGTAACAAGAGTGTTTATAAGCAATTCTCCCAAATGATGAATTACAACTGAGAAAGTTTATTTAATTCCTAAAAAATCAACTAAGCATTCAACCATTCAGTTGAGACAGTAGCAATAATTTCCCCAAAGAAAATTGGTGTAAGACAAGAATATACAGTGTCCATTATTTATTTGTCCAGTGAAAAAGGATTTCGTTGGAGAAATCCAATTGTGTTTGTCACTTCTTATCATTATATGGATCTATTTCTAAAAGCAAAAGAAATACTTTGGTTTTCAGATGCACATCTACACAGAAAATTGAAAAAATGGATAAAATAGACACTTAAAATTATTGAAATGTGAGGGCAATTTTTCCAGATAGACACCTAAAATTCTCTCAGGGCACCAGCCTCAAAACTGACATTAATGGCCACTTTTAATGGTCTTACCAGTTGGACAAAGGACCAAACTGTCACAGAAGGTGAAGCAGGAGGTCCTGTCAAAGTAGTCCAAGACACATTGCCATGACAGTGACTGATGTATAGACATTCTAAATCAAAAGACATCAGTTGCAAAACTCTACAGTTAGGAAACCATGATTTTAAAGATGTGCTGAACTGTGGCTTTAACTTCTAGTTTTAATGTTTTCATAAAGAAGAGATGACATTCAGTGGCTGATAACCATTAAGAATATATTTTTTTATTACTATAGCTATTACATCAAGTTCAAAACCTTTTGTTATCAAGGCAGACCCATTACACCTATACAAAGCTGTTTGTCTAATTACATAGACATATTCTGGTTCCCAACTTTTGCATGCTTTGGTTAAATGCTGTGAGGCATTTCTAATTTGTTAATTAATAAACAAATGCTAAGATATACTTTGTGAATCTACATGATCACTTTCACAGCTCATTCAAAATTCTTGTTCCAAAACACTTCAACAATGCAGATGTTTAATTGCAGAGGAATGTAGAATTGAACAAGATCTATCTTCTTCATAAAACTGTGTCTCTGATCTACCAGCACTGAAGCTGTTAGAACAGTCACATACCAAGACTGACTTCTTTTCAGATGATGCACATGTGATCTGTAAGGAGATTCTCCTGGAGAAGGCTCATTCTGTGTGCTAGACCAAGTTACAGAAGTTAATGATGGCATAGGATCTAGGGGGGCAAGGAGAAACAGACACAAATATGGATCCTTATTTCCAAAAATTCTATTTACTATTTGCAAAGGCAACCCTCAAGAAAAATTTCTTTACTTCAACCAAGTCCAGAAAAGGTGATTTGCTGACATTCAAAATATTGACTTTTGTAATTTGTAGGCAACCAGTTGGGAGAAAGCTGGCTGTGTATCAAAATTTAGAGCATTCTAGCCTGGCAGCCAGGGAACAATGCGCAGAAAAAGATTTCTGCATCTGTAGGTTACTGTAATTAGTAAAGAGCATTCTGTGAAATCTCCTAGGACACAAAATTAGAACTGGTTCACATTCATACAAAGTAAGAGGAATTTCATGTGTACAATTTGATGACTACATTTGACTTTCAGTTGTTAGCAGATTTTTCAGGGTGGAAAGTAAGCAGACTACAGATGGGGAACACATTAGAGCTGGCTCAGCAGGGTTAATTCTGGCATGATGCTGCATTACTAGTCAGCTGCAGTGCCTCAGCACCCCACTCCAGGGACCAGAGTAATTGTGCATGGAGCTGGCAGGGAGTCAGGAGCTTTGTTAGCTCCCGATCAGCATTAGCCATTCTAAATAAAGCTCAGCTTTACATAGACAAATGTAGGTGACTCCACATGATCCTCATCAGTACCCTAGAGTTTTCTTTCATGTGGAGTATGCTATTTCACCAATAATAAAAATAATGGAAAGCGTCTACAAGTAGAAGAAAGATTTTGTCCAAAGATGTCCCGCTCCAGTTTCAGTCCTTCTGTACACACTTCCCTTCCCCAAAACACGTTTAAGGAAAGCAGGAGGTTAAACAAATTAACCTGTAGAAGAAAGCAGACCCTTTGCATTGTCACAGGTGCATAAATAAGAACCCACAATTAAAAAAAAAGTGCATTTGGTGTGCTTGTTACTATAGAGGGAAAATGTTTCATTATAATGAGAAGAGTTTTAACTATTACTGAGCATTGCAGAAGTTTATAGCCTACACAACAGAACTTTTCCAGGGACACAGAACCACTCAGCAGAAATTCAGACAAACTAGATAAACAATTCACTAGCATAACATCCTGTGACAAGGTAAAGTGGAAAAAGTAAAAATAAAAGGGCAACCAAATTAAGACCTTGCCACAACTAAATACAAAACCAAAATCCACCAGATTGCTAGATCGTATACTAAAAAAACCCTCTAGAATAAATCTGAAATGGACTATAATGAAAGTAAATTAGTATTAGCAGGGAAAAATTGCAGTACTTATCAGCTCCGAAGAGCTCTAGAAGGCCACCATATTGTTAGATTGTAGAAGAAAGTTTGTACTATATTTGAAATAAAAATTACAGAGCTCATTTTGTGGTCTAAAGATCTACATTTTTCTGATAATATCAGGAGATTTGCAGAGTGAAATGTGAACATATTTTTTTCCCAACATTATAGAGATATAGAAACTTTTGATGTTGAAGAAAATTTTGAGAAACTTTCTAGGGGCAGATTATAAGACAAGCCTTGCAATAACAAGTTTCCAAACCTTTACATGAAAAAGACAATGTCAACAGATCAGGCAGAAGGCAAGGAAGAAAAAGCAGGGTGGGGGCAGGATTTTTTCCTACACCTATTAATTATTTGTAGCCAAAATTCATAAATAAAATTAATATTTTATATGAATTGACCAATAATGTGATCTTGATATCAATCACTATTGCAGACTACTGATGCGATCCACAATCAGCTGAAGGCAATGGAAACAGTTTTTAATTACAAATTTAAATATGCCTGCAAAACAGATTTCTTTCTTCCTTCATTCATCTCATCTTGAGTCATATCTAATCTTACATCTTCACATAGAATCAGATGTAGAACTCACCCTATACCAATGCACAGAGAAAGCATAAAAGACAAGAGTAGCTAGGACAAACTGTGCTTACCACATCTATACAGCACAGCAAATGACTCAAGGTTTCAGAACAAGGCCTCTGAGCTGCATTGCTGAAATCAAATCATTTCAGAGTACCTGGACAATCTGGGCATAACTGATTTGTTAATGAGAAATAACCTTCTTTAAGAATGTCGGCAACACCACTACCCAGTGTTAGAAAATTAAATCACATCTGGCTCACAATTTTTAGTGTATTTATATATACACATTAATGATGGGAGTCTAGTACAATTGGCAAGCTCAAATGTATCTTTGTAAATAATTAGTTAAAATGTTGCTAGGAAGAAGTTACTGTTACACACCTTCAACAATTATTCAAAATCTATTCCAAAAACCATACAAAGGTTGAATCTCAGATTTTACTTACACTACCAAGGTGCACTGAGTTATCTCAAGTATAGCACAAGAAGGAAGTAGCTACATGGTCTAGTTAGTTAAAACAGAGCAAGCTGAATTGCGACACTAGTGAGAGATGCACAGTACTTTCGTCATCTCATTTTCCACAAAGTATTTTTACTTTAACAGTAAAATACTGAAAACAAATTTGTTCACAATGGTGCCTCTGTGCTTCACAGGAATTGCAGGTACAATTCCCACTCTCCTATATGAGCCATCCTTCTCAGCTAACTTGGTTATAGGAACCATCTACTTGCTCCAGAAATACTTTTCTAGAAGAAAACAGAAACAGTAGAATGATTGCCAAGCTGTAACCACATCTGGAAAAACTCATTAAAGGCTTCAGTCCCTCAGAAACTCAAACGGATTGATAAAACCAAATGATATGGGCCGTGAAGAATGATAAAGACTGAACCCCAGCATATTTCACAGAAAGGTATTTTAGAGAAACAACTTTCTAGAAGAATCGTCTCATTTGATCTGGAATAAAGAATAGATTCAACCCATTCCAACTTCCAAATAGATGCAGATGACTATGCGCAATAACCTTACCAAAAAGGTACACAACTTCTACATTAGTTATTGCCAAAGTGGAAATAAGATCTAAAAAAGACAAAGATCTAAAAACCATTCTGAAATAACAGCATTACTTAAAATTGGACAGGGTTAAGAAGTTAGTCAAAGGTAGGGAAATCTACTAAATTTGTCATGTGCTTAGCAAGTTTTACTAAATTCTTCAGAACTGAAAAGTTGGAAAATATTTCTAACAGTGTTAAGTCACTACTGTAATTACTACTGCTGAGCAATAATATTTGACCTATGAAAAGTCCATAATTTGTCTAATAGGAGTAAATGAAAACTAACTGGATCACTCTAGCCAGTTCTCTAGCATTCACTATGGAAATGCAAATAACATTTGCTACAGAAAAAAAGAAAGAATAAAATCTCATTATTATATTTGAAAAGTCATCAGCAATGAAAATTAACTATTTTTTCTCTGAACTATCTGCTTCTTGTATATTCCGATGTATACCTTGGTGCCAAAAATTAGTTCTTACTATTTCTATTCTTGTAAAATCCTATGGCATATGTCTAACTATGTCTGCTTCTGTATTATAGAACAATGCTGTTTTAAGAGGAAGTAAAATTTAGAAATCCATATAGACGACTTTATAAATAATTTGCATTGCTGAATCCTCTTGAACAATGGTACGTAATACATAATAGGCATACAGAAATTCATAATCTTTTCATACCCATGAGAGTGAGAAAGACAGCTGGAACACTATGCAGCATCATTAATGCACTTATTCAGACCTGGAATACAGGCAGGTGCTGAAGAAAAGGCCAACAGGCAAATTCTGAGATACATTATGTGAATTCACCTGGTTGAGACATAGAAAATTCAAAGCAACTACCATTTTACTTATACCTAGTGTCAGTACTGAAATGCAAATCCCACAATGCCACTGAAATGCAATTCAAGCAAGAGAAGAAGCCATCAGGCTTTTCCAGCACCTGAATCCTTTCTGACTAAAAAAAAAAAAGTTTTAAAGTTAACTTTATTTATGCAACTTAGAGTTAAGAGACAGCAACAGAAGCTAGAGAAATTACATTCCTGCAACTACAGTGAAAAAAATTTCAGGCATTGAACAGATGCCTAAGCATCGAACTAACTGGGAATTGAACAGATGTTATTCTTATAAAGGTAGAACAAAACCAGGAAAACATTCGTATAAATTATTTCAAATAGGTTGCCTTCTAATGGTCACTTATATCTATGTACTCATGTAGCTGGTATCCTCAAAATTATTCCAAACACTGCAAAGGGTCAAAGGCAAAGGCAGCTTGGTGGTTCAGGAGCAGCACTGCTGTAGATGTGGATGACAGACTAGGATCCCAACCCAGTTCTTCCTTTCCAAACTAGCAAACACAGCAATGCACACTTCCCTTGCACAAAGTATATTTTGTACGTTAAATCAAAGCTGCTATAACTGACGAATTCCAGAACGCAGCCACAAGTGCTCTGCAGTTAAGCCTGAATGTATTGATTTCCTCATTCTATTATGAATATCTATGGCAAATATTTCAGCTTATCTGTTATACAAGCTTAATATTCAATCCATAAAGTTGAATTTCTATCTTTTTTTCCTGATGCTGCCTGTATTTCATGTCTTAAGAAATGCAAACACAGAGCATCATATTCTATATTTTTTTTCATCCCACCTATTTCATGAGGTATAAAGGGACTATGAATGACTTACTATTATTCTACTCATCCCACAATCCAATGTCTGCAACCAAACCAGCTTCTGCACTGAAACATCCCTACATCAACTTTTCTTTCCTCTGGGTTTGACACTATTGTCTTTAGAAAGAACGAAAGTAAATTCCGCTAAAATAAGGAATACAAGCTCCATCAGTAACTTTTCCATGTGACATTTTTTATTCATACACTGGGAAGACAAAAGAAAAAAAGAGAGAGAGAGAACAGTGAAGGTCAGTAACTGAAAACCTGAAAACCAGCTGGATTATTAAAGGTAGCTTGAGATTTATAGGACAAAAAAAAGTTTGGTGCAATGAAAAAGGAAGATGCTTTGGATACAGAGAGAGTATGGACAAAGTAACTAAGTATTTTATTAAACAAAGTAAACCACAGATTCTAATGTCATAAATACACAAAATCTACATAATTTCAGCTCTGTCAGAAAGATGACTTCTTGTTCATCCTGCCTCCAACTGGCAGAATTTTTAGGTCTTAGTGATTTTTATTTCCATAAACATACAGACACATAAGCAAGTTACTAGGGGATAAAACAGGAAATGAGCTTGCAGACCATCAGCTACTTTAAGATACACAATGTGCACATACTTACATAGTTGTACCACACAGTAAACACACATAAACCATCTCAACCCAATTTTATTTAGTGCAGCATTAACTCTAATAGCTTTAATAGCACGAACATAACAACATAGGTAGCAAATTTACACCCAGATCTTTGCAGTCTTGCTTTTGTGCATCCATATATTAAAGTTTTCCAAAATCAACCTAACACCTTTACAAATCCTTTGAAAAACACAGAGAACCTAATCTGTGTTATTTTAAAAAGACAGAGGAAAAATAAACTGCAGATCAACAACTGATACTCTAAAGTTTTACAATTATCTCCACAATTAGATTAGATAGTGGCGATGTTAACATCTAAATCAATACACAATTAAATATGAGGGAACTTTTCCCACTAGACACCACTGTACCACACTTCTAAACGTTGATAGAAACTTCCAACTGAACATAGTGTTTATCAGAAAATGCCAGTTTATTGGATATGAAGAGTTTTGTGCTGGCACCTCTGATCTGAGGAAGCCAAATCATTGATATGTTTCTGATGGAAGCTTTCTGGTGAAGCTACCCACCCTACTGCAGCACTAACGCTCTGCTTGAAGATCTGGGAACACAGCACCTAGCCCCAAACTGCAGCCTTGCTCTCAAAGTCACAGAAGAGATTTTAAAAGCCGTAAGATTGCCAGGGTAACTTAAAGCTCTCCAGACTTTTTAGCTTCACAAAACTGCCCCACTTAGGGTCAAGGAGCGTGGAAAAGCTTTTACCAGCCACCAGCTCTCAGGGCCCAATAGCTCTTTGCAGCAAAGGCCCCCCTCCAAGTGGGTTCTACTTTCACACCCAAGGCAAGGAGCTTAGAAAATCTGAGAATACAGAATAGAACTGGATGTAACTGTATTTTGAAAAAGAAAATGTCCTCAGAACTAGAAATCCCAAGTTGGAAGCTGCTGCAGTACTGATTACAAAGGGAAAAGCATATACAACATGCAGAAATCCACTAAGATGCTGCACTCGTGTTTGCTCTATGTCAGTTACACAATAAGGTTTGCTAGCACAGCTGTCATTCAAGAGTATCCTTCAACTGATTAGCTCATATAAACATAAAATACAGTTAAACCACTCACTAATATGTAATGCTAACAGAAAATCATCCATATTCCTAAATCAAATGCTGATGTTTTGGCCCATACCCCAGTTTGCTACATGCTACTGCTAGCAGGACTTGATAGTGAGAGGGCATACCTGCAACTGCTAAATCTGTCACACTGCTTTTAAGCAGGCCTTTGTGAAAAGGCTGAATCACTGTAACTATTAATCCATCCTTTCTCACTCACACGCAGGAGGAGTTAAAATTTGGTGTTGCAAGGGAAGTTATTTAATTGGGGAGAAAGGTGTTTTGGAAGCAAGTGTCACAGCTGACCTTGCCCCTGCATTCATTCACCTTAGAGAATTTCTCTGCTACATTTCAGAAGCACCAAGAAGCCCAAGCTCAAATGGTTACTGAAATAACTAGTTCTAAACCTACATTTATTCTTTTTTTAGACAAAGAAATGACTATGAGTTTACTTCACCTTTAAGAGATGTCATAGTGGTGTCTCAAGCAGCCCTTTAAAGATGGGCCACATTTTTAGCATGCTCTACACAAGCCAGATCCCCCCACAACCTCAGAAAGATTATCAAGAATTTCTGTAACATCAACCCAGTACCTTTCCATTACTTTTTTAAAAGGAAATAGTTAGCCAAATTTTAACATTAGAGTCCTATTACAGTTATGTAAATTAAGTCAATTTGTCCTTCTTTCAATTAAACATGTTAATTTCTCAGTGGACTCAACACCATTTTCTTCAGTTGTCACATATGCCATCATCATACAGTATGCTGCAGCCTTAAAAAAAATTAGCCGAGTATCTGGTCTTTCAGACTCTACCTGTGTCAGTAAACCTCATGTAACTCAGCTCTATGAAATTCGAAGGCATACTCAAATGAGAAAGTTTCTCAGATCCCTATATACAAGAACACAACCTTCATGTTCCATAGTGACAGTAAGTGCCAGAAAACCACTCTCTAACAACCAGACAGCAGAATTAGGACTCAACACAAGAGGCACTTAGCCCATAATTATTAGACTTCTACATGGCCATCTTTACCTCCTTCTGTTTAATAATGTTCAGTTATATTTGCCTGAAAATTAGATTACAATAGAAGTACATGTATATAGTCAATCACAAGTTATTAATAGACTGCTAAGCCTGTATGAAACCTAAGCCATATATTTTAGTTTGCCATTACTGAGATTCATTCATTAGTTTGATTTTGGTAAAAGGTATTTAACAATTTGCATAATTTCTTCAGCAGAAGAAACCATACATCTGTTAAAACTTTTAAAATGAAAATACAAATAAAATTTGTATGACTTTCAACATACTTGCTGAATTTAGAGCACAAGTCATTAGGGCTGAATAAGAAACATAAGAATTGCACATAGTTCATGGTGATAGTCACTGTCATTATTGACAAACGCAACTACCAAATATTTCAACGGGAGATCAAGGTAATGTACTAGGCCTGGGAAATTTCAGAAAATTTTCCATATATTTTCATTAGCCACATTAGTTGATGACTAGCTGATGCACAGAATAATTTAACTCATTCCTGCTGTTTTTTTTAAAGCATTATCCTTTTCACAAGATTACCTTTTATTCAGAGTCTTCTTGTTTGTCTCTCTATAAAACTGAACAAGTCGTTTCTCCCAGGTTATTCAAATCTTTCCACATCTACTAATCTCTTCTGCTGCCCTTTCTCTGGGTCATATCTATTTCCACCCTCTCTATCTTGTAAGTAAAATTACCTGAACTTGATTTCAGGGGATTAAGTACTATTCGTTCATAGAAGGGAACAGCATTCTAAAACAGCTCCTATTCTCTTGTGACATTATCTGCACATCTTTAAACTGTTTGCATTTTGAGCACTTGGGCTCAGTGAGGATTATTCAACATACCACCACCAGAACATATGGGTCTTCCTCCCAGATAATCACAGTTTATTTAGAATATGCATGGTTAGCTGAAATTATTCCTTCTCTTGTGCATTTGTCAACAAGCTTCAGCTTTATTAGGTCCAGTACAAAGGACCACATAAGGACAACCTAGACTGAAAATGAGGCTTGTTGTAAAGAAAAGGAATCATAGCTTGTTACTCCTTTTACAGCTACTGTTCCTGAAGGTACCCAAAAGTCTTCTCAAACTTCTCAATACAGTTGCTGTTGTAACTAATACGTGAAGTACAACAAAGTTCCCAAAATCATTAACATTCAGTGACCCTATTTCAGTACAATAACCCTACTTTCACAGTCAAACTGAATCCAGTTCTTACCTTATTCAACACTACCTTGTTTGCAAACATCTTTGCTACAGAAGTCTTTGAAATACTGAGCATTGATCTGTTGCCCCTTATTCCAGTGGGAAAGAACGTTACAAAACTAGTCTGTAGACTGCTAGCCTGAATGTTTGCCAGACAAAGAACTAGTCTAACGGTTGATTTAAAAAAAAAAAAAAAAGGGCTTTTTTCCTTACAATTTAAATATATTCAGATAGGTCACTGACATGTAATTCAGAATCTGGCATTTCAATAAGATGCTTCCTTATAAAGTACTTTTCACTCAACAATCTTAAAGCCTTCATACACATTCACAAATTAACCTTTTGAACACCCAGAATTATCTTAATCTATAGAGGAGAAATCCACTTAAGAAGGTGGTGAGAGTTTTGCCCACTGTGACTCAGCAAGGCAGTGAGAATTCCAAGCACCAAGCCCTGATATTCCCATTCCTAGTCACACTGTATCACTTTCAAGACCTTTCTCCAGAGTTTACAGCTATTTTTTCAGGTTTACAGCAGAATGTAATTCTAAAAAATACAGCATAATTGTTACAGTTACTACAGCCTGTATGTTACACTTACTACAGCCTGTTACTTGGCTGTAAAACAAGCCAAGGCAAACTTGAAAAATAATATAGGGCAGTGATATGTATTGCTGAACTCAAAGAGGTTATGTATGTGACATACGAATCAGCTTCTCAAGGCAAGAGTTCTTCTTTATAAGAGATTACACTTAACCAATAGAACAAATTAAAGAGTTTTCCTATCAAGCAAACATTATTTTTCTCAATACGTATCTTGATGTGCATTTCTACTGTTAAAAAACTGTTGGAAAGCTACAGCAATTGTATTGCAGTCTAAGATCTTTTTCCTAATACTACAACTATAATTTATGTTTTGTGTAGCTTATATTGATGAGTGACAAGTTTCTCTCCAGAGGACATTTCAATGTTTACATTATACGTATAAAATATAAATGGACAAAATCATACAGAAACAAGAAGTTGAACAAAACTATTTTTTTGCTTAAAAAACAGAGAACTAATTAAAGACTTTTAATAAATTATGCTCTACAACAGCAAATGCACATATTAAGCTGCTTTTACCTTCAAATTTTGACCTAAATGCACTAAGAAATTTTTAATGAAATTAACCCTACTCTTGCCAAACACAGTGCTTTCAATTGACACAGATGCACTTTAAATATGGATACTTTCATTTTGAGATCACCACACCACAATCAGACACCTCTAGGTAGGTTACTGAGCTCAGTTCACCTATATCAACCAAAAGATTTAAAAAAAAATAAAAATTGTGGATATTATTGAAGTCTTCCTGTTAATGCGGTTGTCAAAAGAATGGGTAACTTTATCCCATAAAAAATGGGATCTAGTATTATACAAAACAGACTATATTTAGATTAACCAGCAACCAACAGGAATATTGTTATTGGCTCAATCTATTCAGCTCAGACAGGGCATTGCAGAAAAGAAAAACAATATTCACTACATGCACAGGGAGGGAAAAGTGGAATAACTCACTTTTAAAAGGGAAAAAATTGCAACAGGGAAATTCAATTACATTGAAAGACAGACAATAAAAAATAATGAAGTTCTGTTTTCCACAAAATTAATCTGTGGGATTCATTGGAACACAAATGCATCACAGCCAAAAAGAGTTACTAGGAATAAATGAGGGATTTGATATTTAACAAGAATAGAGTGAGCGATCAGAGCAAGTACCCCCCCAAAAAAATTACCAACCGATGTTGAGGGTTAAGTGAATGTTATTTTCAGACTTATGTCTGCCTATTAAAATGGAATTTCTTGCATCATCTTCTAAGATTTCTGGGCTCATGATCCCATGATCAAGCTAAATGCCACCTCTGAAATTATTGATCTCAAGCAAGTACTTCTGAGAAGGGCAATATGTAGAAAACTCTGTGAAAGCTGTCAAACGACACGGGACCATTTCTACCTTCTGTAATGCTGAATCAAGTCACATAATTCCAGTATTTTAAGCAATATTCTTGTTTGTTTTCCCATCCATACTCTGTTGTTTCTTATCTTGTATTCAAGATAAGGTATTCTCCTAGTACATTGGGAACCTGCTCCACTAAAGAGGATTTCCAGAGCGACATGTATACAATTGACAACATCAAGTCAGGTATTTCAAAGGAAAGTAAAACAACACTAGTTTTTAAACAGATATCATTGCAAAGTAATTCTCTCAGATCAAAGAACATAAACTGCAATGAAATATGACATATGAAAAAGCTGAAGCATCTTAGTATAGCACATCTTCTACTATTCTTCAGTTACTTTACAGCTGATCTGTCTCTCTGCAATCTTTAATCACAAAAAATAAGTAAAACCAACACTTAAAACTTTCACTTATATGATGGAATTTTTCAGAACCAAATAATTTGCACTATGTAATGACCTGACTAGTATTTAAAAAGAACTATCTTGAACAGACTTAAAGGGAGTATTTCAAGACATTGAAAGAGAGAATACAAAGATTGACAAAGGTCAGTGTGCAGATGATACTCAAATAATAACCACTTATATAATTGAGACAGTTTGGGTTATTACATTATTCCAGTTTTATTCTACAGAAATTTAGAATAATTTGTTTATATCCCATGGCAAAAATCACAGCACAATTCTTTATTGACAGCTTTGGAATTTGCTGAATTATAGTTCTCTCACTCACAAATTTTCACATTATATGCTTCAAGGCAAGATGCTAATTTGAAAAGCTTAAATTTCTGACCAGAAATATATTTCTACTACACTTAGAGAAAACAGATGTTATAACAGTAAAAAAAAAATTAGGTGGAGAAACTATTTTTCACATTCATTTATTCTGTGCTAACAGTCCCTGCATTTTATACCTCACATTGTCCAACTGCAGAACTTCATCAGTTCCACTGCAACTATGGAGATCAAAGTTCATGGCGTACCTGAACAACGCTTCGCTTACAGACCACAAAAACAGGAAACAAATAATATTCATCAGTCCTGTGGGACATACAACTTGTTACTTGAAGGAAAAAACTCAGTGACTATGAAATGTGAGTACACTAATTTGTGACTAAAGGAGCTGTAAACAAAGTGGCTTGAAATTAATGCTAAAGATTTTTCAGATATCATATAGGAGTAATATTGCCATCTTAGAACTCCTGCTTGCACTGCACACAAGTTTGACAGCTTTCAGGTACAGTCTAGACTTGATGTAAAAGATATACCTACAATAACATGGAAGTAATTTAGCAGAATATCCAGCAAAGGGGAAGCAGGAACATTAGGGTGAACACAACAAATCCTCCCCAAGACCAAAGAGATCATTTTGCTACTAAAATAATAATTACAATACTAACTCAATAATGCTATTACATTAGTGGCTACCATGTCATTCTCAGAAGTAAGTGGAACATCCAGTCATTAGTAATCAGGCTATATAGAAGAGAACTGCTGCAAAGTCAGAATGCTGGTCCGTATGCTTGGACACTACTTGTTTCCTGACACAATCTATAAAACAACTAAAAGCACATTAAAAAGCACCAAAGTATGATAGTATTTAAAAATACATTAATAAATGAATGTTTCTTCACATTATAGTCTTTCAATGAAATTAGCACTAGCATGGAACCAAATAATTAAGTTCAGATTCTGTATTTTTAAGCAAACGACCAAGTCTATAATGAAATTTTTCATTTCCTATTTAGTACTTTATATCTCTAAAATTATTTCATAGGGCATTAACACAAATCAATTTTTGCATAAAACTTTCCTGATCAAGAAAAGCAATGTATTGGATTATACAGTTCATTAGAAATAACACAGTAGTCACTAGACTAGTCATTAGAAATAAAGGTTGAACCGTTCAAACTTTCAAAGGCTTTTTACCCTTCAAAGTAAAATATAAGTAAAAAACTTAAGGAATGTAAACTTTAGGGAACTTCAATATCCGTCACTCAGTTCATTTCAATTTATTTCATCAGGTTCTCTCAGTGTAAAGCTGGGAATTGTCCAATTTCAAATTCCTGCAGAAGGGCTGTTGAATTCACTATAATTTTTGTACAATTTCCTTGGGAATACATGTAATTTCTTTGTTCAGACTAAAGTTTAAGATACTCCAACACATTAATTCTATTTGTTCCTTATGCAGTCTAGAAACATGGTAAAGAGAAGTGGGAAAAAATTCACAATGATGAAAAAAAATGGAATTAGAGCAATGTCCCACAATGTGTGACCAAACAATCCATAAAAAAACAAAGTTGAAGTTTTCAAAACAAAGTATATTCAAACCATAAGTAATGTGAGATATATACACATGCATAATTCATGGGATGGATATACTAAGAGGCCCTGTAATTTCTGTTAAATAACTAACGAGTTACTAAAGCAATTATAACATAAGATCATGGAATTGGCTTAAGTCCAAGTTAAATCCTTCACTTGGTGATAGAAAAGCTCTGGGCTTTTAGAAGTATCTCATGTGTAAGTCATGTCAGTTTTGTTCTTTGCCACTTTTCCCATGCCAGCACCAGCATCGTCAAGTGCATCAAAACCAGTCACACGAAAAACTTCAGTAACAAAATCTGTGGGCAATCTCCAACTTTGACTGTTAGCAATATTTCTTCACTATCAACTTCACTGTGCCCAGCTGATTTCTATTCACCTTTAGAACATTTTTCCTTCATTCTACATCTCAGAGCATCTGAGAAATATGAGCAAAATGTTACCTTCACTACAAGAAGTAACACGAAAGTAAATCTATATTTTTAGGGAAGTGGGGTTCCCAAAAGACTCCAGCTCCACCACAAATTCCAAAAATGCAGATTTACCCTCCATGATCTGGGTTTTTTAAGCATAATAATTCTTGTTCTTTTTTTTGCCTCTTGGTATTCCCTTCTGCAAGTCCAACTGTTCAATAACAACCTCAGCAGTAAGTTGAAAATTCCCTGTTTAGATACATCCCAATGATCCCCTGATTTAGTACATGGTTTTCTCATAATCCGTAAGGGATATGAGAAAAAAATCCTTTGAGTTATTTTAAAATCCTTAGTTATTTATTGTCATTGAATCGGAAAACATGATTGTTTTTACCTTTCTTTGTAGAAGTTTAAGCCATTAGGCATCTGTTAAGCTATTAAGCATCTGAACGACAGAGCAATGCAAGAATTAATGCACTTGTACAATATTTATTTATTTCCTATTTCAAGAAAATGAGCAAAATATCAACTATGGATATATTGTTTTTATATTACCCCTTTAAATAACCTGCTTGCTCTCTAGTTAATTAAAGTTACATTTCAAAACCATATTAACTTTTCATAGCTAACTAGCATCCATACTTCAACTGTGACATGATAAGCTAGAAGTGGCATTCATTTGTTCACCAGTTTCCCTTGCAAGGGTCATTACTTGCTATTTTACAAAAAAGAAACAAAATGTATGACACAGTAAGCTTCCTTTTATTAGTTAATAAAAAGCACGGGTGTGAAAATATTGCCTATCTCTTTTATTAGAAAAACAATTAAATCCAGTTCCCCAGGCACAACACTTGACGGGAGGTATGATGCCAGCGAGTATTACATTTTACTGAGTCTTTAAAAGGATCATTAATCTTTCAGTCATGGATCTCTGACACTTAGGTCTAACGGCAACAAGCAGAAGCAAACACACAGCGCTCTCTTTCTGTCTTTGTAGTGATAGAATCATAGTAAACTCTTAAGAAGACAACAGCTAAAATTAGCCAAAGAGAAATCTATTTAATCCACTTTCATCTCTCTGATTTTAGAGAATCTCATTAGTGTAAATATTTTCACTTTCATTGCTACACTGAATCAACCAAGACATTTCAAGGCAAGCTCAGAACTCTGCATAGTGCTCCTACTTTACAATCACTTTTATACTCACCTAGACGTTAAGTCTTCAGTAAATGTACTATCCATTTTATCTATTCAACAGTATAGCTCGAGTACTACATGACCAAGGAACAACTGAAAAAAACTAAAGAGCAGACTGCATTTACTTGAATCCTTTTGCTTCTATGTCAAATCCACTTAAAACACTGAGATTATCCAAAGAAATGGTAGACAATCCATATAGCCTTTTGTACGCTGCTGTCAGAGAAAGTAACCCGTGGCATCATATACACATGCAGCGAAGCCTCTTTGTCCCTGTGCCTGCTTTTCCTTATCTGAAGATATGGAAGATAAGTTTTTGTTAATTTCTGAACACAATAACAAAGATTTTCACCCTTAACGCTGGAGAACAACAACAACAACAACAAAAACTTACAATCTTCATGTAAAAAAAAATTAAATTAGATTTTATTATTACATTAAATCCCCATGTGACCAAACATGTTAGGAAGATGCTTACTGCCTTCTCCGTATTTCAGGTCATTATCCCTACCCTGAGCATTCTGACCTTTCAGAATTCAAAATCAACCCAAGAAGCACCCGAAACGCGGGAGCAAGCACACCTAACCTATGGAAACGAGCACCGGAGACAGGATTTAATGATCAGTACTCAAGGCAGTACAGCATCCCCTTCACCTTAGAATAAGTCAATACTAAATAAATCGCGAGGACTGGACGGAGGGGGGTGGCTACAGTACTGAGATTAACCTGGAAGGCACCGGCGGAGCTCAGCCCCATCCTCATTCACCTCTGACCGAGCCGA
>NW_010560830.1:0-1364 GCF_000687285.1 Phaethon lepturus | reverse complement strand
AAAGAGACTCCCCATCTCCACCACAATACCTTCACAGCTCTTATCAGTGGAGTTTTTCTAGAGGGTGAATAATCTGGGTAATCTCTGATGTGTGAATCATTAGTCTTTGTCAAGTATTTCTTGCTGTGAAAAGCTTTCAGTTTAATTTGTGGGTAGGATCATTCGTATTCAGACTGGTGGTAGCAGAGCTGTATCCAAACAGGATAAATGCTGGCCCTTACTTGCCACGGCATTACTGCAGTTTCATGATGCTGTTGTTCCCTGAATTAGAGAGAGGGGGATGCAGAATGCTGTAGTCTTCCACTGGCACAGCGGGGATGTGTTCAGGGAAAGACATGCAGCCCCTGCAGCATCTCTGAGACCAGCACTGAGTGGCACCAGGGCCATTGTGAGCCAGGCCCACGGCTCCCGTGGTGTGAGACCCTCTGAGAAGCTGCAGCTGTGGGAGCCCCGGACACAGACTCTGGGCAGCTCTAGGTCTCCCTCTCCAGGAGCAAGGCTGTTGAAAAGACAACTGCTGGGGCTGATCATCAGTTCCTTCATTTGCCAGCTTCTTCAGAATGTAAGAAAGACTGTTAATCCATCACTGAAGAAAAACTTTCTTATTGCAGCCACATGACTATTATGTATTTGGACTTTGAGGTTAAGCAGTTAGAGAGCAAAGAGTAGTGAGGAAATACTTGGAGACAGCCAATCTCCTGGGCCCTCAGAGCCAAGGTGCCTCCCCTGACTCTTTGAAGCTAGTTTATTCCTTAGCTGCTGGGGAACAGCAATAACCACATGTCAATGTTCACCAGAATTTGTCCCCGACACCCTTCCCCATGAGGTGGGGCTGGCACCTCTGCAAAGCCAAGCAGAGGGAGCCCTCTCTGAAGGCTCGGCAGGTCCATGAGGGGTTGGCACCCTCTGCACAGCGAAGGGTAGCTCTGCCGAAGGTACTGCTACCTTGTGCATTGCAACGGACTACTTAAATGTAGTAAGATTGCAACTTAGAACAACAGAAGTAGGTTTGCCATTAGTTATGATTTCCACGTCCGCATAATTTCCGTGGGAAGGACATGTTTTGACCTGTGCGCCCATAGTGATATCCACCTTTCTCCTTGGGGTCACGGCACGCACATTTCCCCTAGCCGAATGACTAGCTAGCGGTCACCTGGTTTTCAGAAGAAAGATCTGAACCGGGCCGTTAGCAGCCGGGGTGGTCTGGCTCATTTCTCCTCGTTCGCTTCCCGCTTAGTCCAAGAGCCCAAGCACGTGGGCTCGCAGGCACAGTGAAAAGCTCCTCAGCTTTCCAGGGGCTCCTCCAGTACGGGCTCACTGTGAGGGCCCTCAGTAGGATTACAGGTGTAGCCCGAACTGCCCAG
>NW_010560829.1:0-6736 GCF_000687285.1 Phaethon lepturus | reverse complement strand
TCGCCTGCCGTAACGCCCAGAAGAGTGAAGCCACGCGAGACCTCATCCTGGCCACCCACCCCGCCGCCCAGGTCTCTACCGTGGAAGTGGACCTGGGTAACCTGGCTTCCGTCCTGCGTGTTGCCCGTGAGCTCCGCTGCAGGTATCGGGTCTCTGTCCTCCACCCGACCAGACCCCTGCCCCGTCCACTCTCTGCCCCTCACCCCTGTACTCTTCCCCATGCAGGTTTCAGCGCCTGGACTTTGTCTACCTCAATGCTGGGATCATGCCCAATCCACACGTGAACTTCAAGGCACTCTGGCATGGTCTCCTCACCGGGTAGGAGATGTTGGGGGGGTCTGGTCCCTGACTTGTGGGCAGTATGGGGTGCTGGCAGCATCATCACGGCCAAGGCATGCCCTTGAGTCCAAGGGGACCGAAGGGGTCCCTTATCTCTGTTCCCCAGTGTGATGCGGAGCACATCCCTGTGGATTGCATGGCCTCGCGTGGGGTGGGTTTGGCAGCTGGGTGAAGCGCCGGGTGCTCCAAGGCACCCAGTGCTGCTTCTGGTCCCTGGTGTGAAGCCCACTGTATGCAGGGGGAGGGCAAGAGTTCACCCAGCTCCTGGCACTAGGCACTGAGTGAAAAACGCCGGTGTGTGGCTGGGGAGGGGAAGTTTGCTCTTACTGTGTCTCCTTACTCTTGTTTTTCTTCTGCTGTAGGTTTTTGTAGTTGTTCTTAGCTGTGGATCACGGTGTTTTCGCAGTGAAGCTGGTAGTTGATGCTTGCGGTATAAGCACCATGGGGATAAGCATCGTTACTCTATAAGCAGCATGGGGAAAAGTTGAGCTGGGGAGTAAAGCGGCTTGCATTGGGTCTGATACAGTTGTTAGGGTGTTGGACACAGATGCTAGACTGCTTTCCTTACCTGAATTAGGCATGGCCCTAGGCTTAGTTCCATGTTGGAGCTTGATCTTGTTATCTGAATGTGAAATGGAAGAGCAAGACTTTTTTTTTTCTTTTTTTTTTTTTTTTAAATGGTACTTTACTGCGGTGAAGTAAAGGAAGGGACAAGTCTTCTCTGGTCTAGTCAGTAGTGAGACACTTGCAAATAAAGGGGCTGGGATAGTCTGCAAACTTTTTCCAGACATTTTTTTCATGGATTAATAGAGCTCTTGAAGGTGAAACTAGAGAGTCCGTGTGGAGCCTGTGAGGCCAGGGATACTTCTGAAGGACTGAAGTGGGGGAGCAGTAGATGGTTCCCGGCAGTGTACCCTTCTAACTCCTGTCCTTTGCTTCCAGGAAGGTGCTTCACATGCTGACCACTGCAGAAGGCATAATGACCCAGACGGACAGGCTTAACGGAGACGGACTGCAGGAAGTGTTTGCTACCAACCTCTTCGGACATTTTATCCTGGTGAGGCTGCGTATGACGATGGAGCCCTCGGTCTGGTGGTTGGGTGGGTACACCACCTGGGGTGGGTACAGGCGATACTGGGTGAATCAGTTCTGTCTTGCAGGTTCGGATGCTGATGGAGGCTGCAGCCTGATAGATAAGGAATGATAGGGCAAAGGTCGTGGGCTTTGTTAAAATAGCAATCAATGGTGATAGTCATTGTTGCAAGAGTTAATATAATCTTGAGGTTACTCTAGTTAGTCAGTGGATAGAGGTAAACCATACGTAGCTCTCTGTCCAGGGTAAATACCGAGATTAGGCTGTGTGAAATTCTGAGGTGCTCAACTCGGCTGCGTAAGAGAACGGCAGCTGCTTGTAAATGCTCCTGGTGGACCTTGTCCTGAAGTTATACCTGAGCAGCAGCTGCTTCTGGCTAGTCTAGTGGAGACTGGCCGAGGAAGCAGAGATAAGCTCGCAGCTTTTAAGAACTGTAAAGCTATACTGTAAGACTTGAAGATTACTGTGTTAAATAAGTTAACAATTCTTTTGCAGGTTCGTCAGCTTGAGTCTCTACTCTGCAGTAACGAAAAGCCCTCGCGTCTCATCTGGACCTCTTCCAGCAATGCCAGGGAGTCTGCCTTCAGCCTCTCTGACTATCAGCATGCCAAGGGGCAGGAATCATACAGTTCCTCCAAATATGCTACTGACCTGACAAGTGTGGTTCTGAACAGGAAATTTAATAAGCAGGTGATGACGAGGTTTGCATGTCTGAAGAAACCTAATGAGCTCCTACTATTTATAATTATCATTACATTGTTGCTACCTAGTTGCATTCATTCCTAGCAATCTGCTATGTTCCTTAATGCACATGTTAAGAGCTAAACACGGCTGAGGTTGAATCGGTGGTCTCAGAAAAACTTCTGAAAGCAGAAGACTTTAGGAGTGGTCCCTACCTTGCAAGCCCTAGCTGTCTCTGTAGACCCAGGATTTGGTCTTGAAGAGCAAAGAGCTGCTGCTCTTTTCAGGCGTACCTGCCTATGAGAACAGGGCTGCTCTGGCAGCGTTGCCTTGCAAGCACTTGAGGTGCAAGCTCTGCTGTCTCTCCTGATGGCTCCGTGCTGCTATTCAAGTTTGTCACACTAAAATGTGTGACCAACCTGCCCACCCTGTCACGGGGGATTGCTGGATAGTCCAGTGACAGTGATTGCACTCTTCTGAAATACTTCAGGAGAAAATTGTTTAGTCCTAGAAGGCTGAACTCTTATCTCTCAAAGGTGAGGTAACCTTTGGTCTGAGCGGGCTGTAATTTGTGGGATGACTGCTGTTGCTGGTGAGCTGCCTGCAGACGCAACGTGAGGTTGTGATGTGTTGGGAGGCTGCGCCTTCTGTCTCATGGCCTTGCCATGGGGATGGATTTAACATGAACATCTCCAGGTTGGACCTCTCAGAAACCACTACATCTAATAACTCTCTGGCTCTGGTAACTTTAGAGAGAAGAGCATCTACTGTTAACTGGTCTTACACTCACCTTCGTTTTCTTACTGAGAAGTACCAGGAGGGAAGGAGTACAATCTATTCTTAAACTAACTTGTGTATTTACACACTGACTTGGTTTCTTCTCTGCAGGGTCTGTATTCCAGTGTTGTTTGTCCTGGTCTTGTTATGTCTAACATGACCTACCGCATTTTGCCGGTTTTTCTGTGGAAGCTGCTAATGCCCATCATGTGGTTGGTAAGTGGATATCCTGGCTGGTTTTGGGTTGGGTTTTGGGTTGACATACTTCACTGCAAGTGAATGTGCAGCGTGCTTCTGGCTGCTTGCTACCCGTGCTGCTATAGAGCTTTTCCTTCTGTTGGACTGGGCAGGCTGGGTCCTCTGCAAACCTTCCCTTTGGCACTTCGGGGCCTCGATTTCCAAGCCGAGTTTGGCGGTTTGGTGCTGGACAGCACTGGGCATCGAGCCAGGGTTCAGCCCTTCAGCCATAGCAGCGTTTGTCAAGGCTCCCCTTGGAAAGTTTGCCGGCCCGTTGTGGGCTTGTGAAACCCTATCGTGTCGGTGACGGCAGAGCTCAGAACAAAACTTGGCCCCTGTGCTTTGAAGTGCTGTTCGTTTCTATAGCAGACTGTGTAATTTTTCAGTGTTCTTCTTTCCGTCCCTCCAGAAGGCAGTGTCTCCTGCTCTCTTCTTTCCATCCCTCTGGAAAGCAAAGACTGCAGGTCTCTATTACCGCTTCCCCTAAACTTTGCTTGCCTTTCTTCCTCTGGGCTTCGGCTTTCTGGGTGCACTACAGTTCTGTCCCTGCGTGCACGCTGCCTGCTCTGAGCCTTGATGCTCTTGCTGCAAGATTGGCCTTTCTGCTTAAGCTGCCCCAGCTGGCAGCAGCCGATCCTGATGGATCACGTTTCTCCTGGCAGTGGAGAGGCGATGCCTTCTTGCTTGTCCTCAACACCGGTAGTGTTGCAGATCCTCTCTGCCTCCTGCCTGATGTGCTCTTGGGACCATTCAAGTCAAGAAGTGGTGCCCACATGCGGCGTGCTGCCTCTTGCTTTGGGGGTGAGCTCTGTGTGGGGACACAGAGAGGCTTGCTGATCTGGTGGGTGGCTCCAGAGACTAGAGTTTGTGGTGATAAAGGGATGCTGTAGTCATAAGTGTGTGGTGTTACCTCTCGTCAACTTTGAGAAGCATTTCTGCCTCTGGTAGATGATCTGGTGTGGCTGGGCTGCAGAGGGCTTGCCCAAGAAACCTTGGGCCAAAATATAGATTGTGTCATGTACTTCTTTTCCCCTCAGATCCGCTTTTTTGCCAAAACTTACACTCTGACACCATATAATGGAGCAGAAGCTCACGTAAGTAGTTCACAACTTGATTTTAGTATTGTCCCTTTCTGGGTAGCTCTTCCAGTGTCTGCTGGCTGGAACAAAGAGCCTCTCTGCCGGCTGGTGGGTGGGTGCTGTATTTCCCCCTGAACAGCTTGTGAGTGCTGCGGGACCAGCTGTGACCAGGGCTGATCCAACGGGAGATGCTTTGTGGGCACCTGATGAAGGGCATAAACCAAATGCTTTTGGAAAAAACACTATTCCCTCCCCCTCGGTCAGGGAGAATGCTGCTCTCCCTGTTGGCAGCCAAGCAGCCAGAGACGTGCAGGCACAGGGGATGGAGGTGGGTAACGCGCCGTGTGCATCAAGAACAGCAGTGAGCAGGTTTAGCCATGTGAGCTGCTTTAGTGCTTTGGCACTGGGGAACAAATATGGTTTCCTGTTGGCTCAGGTGGGTCACAGCTGAGGGGAGCCAGCTCAGAACTTCTGTCGACAACAGGTCTTCCCCTGCCTGGTAAAAGCACCTGTGGTGTGTTCTCCTGTCTCCGTTGGCGGTCGGGTCCTTGACTGCCGGCTTGGTTGGGACAGCGTGCACTAGGCTTGGGACACCTTTGTGCTGTTCTTCCTAGATGTGGCTGTTCAAACAGAAGCCAGAGTACCTGGATGCGCTTGTCAAATACCACAGCTGTACTTCTGGACTGGGGAAGAGCTATGTGGAGCCCAGAAAGGTAAGTGGAACGGCAGCCTCCGGCTGCAGGGGACTTGGCTAGAGGTTTGCCATCTGCCTTGCATGGAAGGATTGGTGCCAAGGATGTCCCGTGGCTGGAGGGGAAACAAGATGCATGTTGAATGCTGACCTGGGGTTGTCTGCAAGGTTTCCTAGAGTAGCTCCTGGCTCAGGCTGGAGTCTACAAGACAGTGGAAATTATGGTTGGTACAGGATGAGTGTGTAATGATGCTTCCCCAAAATATGTTCTGGCTTGTGTCCTGGTGATAGATGGCTTTAGTTGCCTCTCTGTGAATGTAGAAGCTCTGGAGATGCACCCTGCTATCCCCAGAGCTGCCCTCAGCATCTATGCTGGCTGCCACCAAGGTAATGGTCTCACAGTGCTGTTCTTACTGTCTTCCAGATTGATGTGGATGAAGAAACTGCTGAGAAATTTTACCAAAAGCTGTTGGAACTGGAGAAGGAGGTTCTAGAGAGATACAGTGATCTCCTAGATTAAGTAAAGCCAGTCTCAGTGGGATAATAGTCTCATATCAGTAATATGGGCTTTCTTCATTCTGGTGCTACTTCTGTTGCCTGCTGTTCTGCAGGCATATGGCTTCAGACCCCATCTTCCTTCTCGACAGAAGGTGAACAGTTCCTGAAAATGGAAATGTGAAAACTGAAGAGAAATACTTAGTCTTTCTGGTATGGGTTTTTTTTCTGACATAAAACCAGACACCTAGAGTAGGTGGAGACTGTCTTAACACGGTTGCAAAGCGGTATCTTGCAAAAGCATGACTGAACTGTGCACAGTTCAGGAACAGCCTCAAAACATGTGGTTTAAATCTGACTTAGTGCAGGAAAGGCAACAGTCTGGGGTGCTGCTCTGTGTCTTGGCTCTACCGGTCTTTCTAGACCGCTCAAACACATTACCTGTGGCTGATCCTGAAGTACTTGAAGGTCCATCTTCAGAAGAGCTGCTCTCCATTTGTACACCAAAGCTGGGACCAGCTTGCCAGACGTGCTCAACAAGATTGAACATTACTGGAAGTCAGGCTCTGCACAGCATCTGGAGCCGAGCTCCTGAAGAGCTGGCCTGAGAAGCGCACCCCTTGCCTCAACTGTGAGGACAGATGCCTTTTTGTCCCCCGGGTATGGGGGCCATGTATGTTGTAACCACAGCCGGCTGGGAGGACTGAAGCTGTTGATGTTAACCTGGGCTCAGGGCTAGTCTGCTCTGTTTGTAGCAAGAGTGAGAGGTTACCATGTTATTTTATCTATTTAACGGTCTTTTTATATAAATTTACTGTACCAAGTATTCTTTCTGTTGCCTATCTGGGGAGCTTCACCAAGTACCTGGTGTACTTCAAATGCTGTGATGAATAAATGACTGGAACTGAGTTGTCCTTGCTGCAGTGGTCTCTTTACTCTGATAGCTGGCTGCTTTTGACACTGAGATCCGGAATGGAGGTTGGTTGGTTTGTTGCCTTGCGCAATGAGCCTGTGCACGCCCGGCAAGCGTGAGGTCTGTTCTCTCCTGCCATAGCAGAGCTGTTAACCACCTCTTCGTGTTTACTGCTCTTGTTCCTCCTCGCTAATGAAAGACGTGAGTGACTTCTGGAGACTTCAGTGTGATTTTGTGTGTTGAGCGCCTGTGGGGTGCCTGGGACTATTTCCCAGCCTTAGGCACTTGGGAGACGTAGATGCCTCCGGTGCTTCCTCACCCTGACGTGTCACAGCCTCGCCGATTTAATACTCCCCAGTCAGGGAGCGTTACGGTGTGCCCAGGCGCGTGCCCGCGGGCCGGGTCAGGCTAGGAGGGAGGCTGCGCTGCCC
>NW_010560828.1:0-2712 GCF_000687285.1 Phaethon lepturus | reverse complement strand
GATTCTGTGATTCTGTGATTCTGTGAAGTGGCAGAAGCGCCTGGGCTTTGCGCCTCTGGCAACCAGCCTGTTGGGCCAGCGCCATCCCCGAGCCACCGATGGGTGGGCAGAGGTGGAAGGGGTCCTGGCTCTTGTCTCCTGCGGCTACAGCCAAAAAGGTTTCGGTCAAAACCTGAACTTTTCTCTTTGCAAAACAGAGTTCTTTTTAGGCCGTTACCCTCGTTGCCACCCTGTTGTTCCACATTTTATCATGCTATTTATGTTTTCAATCAGCCAGCTCTGTGTGGGAAGACCTGCGCTGCTCGCACTGTGCCTTGTGCCAAGGTAACAAGAGCAGCCATGATGAGGAGAGAGGGGCATAATTACAGGGGAGAGTCTCACCTGTCTTGCGTCATTTATCCTCTTTTATTAGGGTAACTGCTTCTGTCTGGTGTTACATTGTCTTGCATAGTTCCTGAAGTGCAGAACTACCCACTCTCTCCTTTTCAGAGGACAAGTCTGCAGATCAGAAGCACCGCCAGCAGTGCTGGGGGGGCTGTGCTGTGCCGGGCCGACCTCAGATCAGGGGACCCGTGGTCTCGGTTTCCTTTTGCTATTGATGTGGCTGAGGTGACCTGAAAACCCTTTTCCTCTGTTAATTTGTTGCTGACATAGAGCTGATGAGTGAGACTCTCAACCAATTTGAAGGGGATCTTTATCCTTGCAGGGGATGAAGTTGAAGTGCGTTTATGAGGTGTTGGTTTTGATGCTCTCTTCAGCAAGAGCTACATTTTAATTGTTTAATCTTATATGTTTTTAACGAGCCGCAGGCACCTTTGTCACTAGCGCTTGACTATTGGCTGTTGCAGTGGGTAACATGCAGGAGCCTGTAGAGCTGTGAGGGTGACGTGCTGCTGTGCAAAGGATGGGGAAGAGCCGCTCCATGTGGTCCAAGGATTGCTGTGCTGAAGCGGGAAGTCTCCATCACCCCAATGCTCAGTGGGTACCTCTGAGACCTCTGGGGTAGGTATTTTAACCAACATGTTTCCCTGTGGGCTCTCGCCTGGCATGTCCTGCTGCATTCAGCTCACTGTTACAGATGACCGTCACCCTGCTCAAGCCCTGGGCATGGCTGGGTACAACCTGAAGCTGAGTCTGTCTGCTGGTGTTTAATAAGGAAGGAAAGGAACTCGAAGGAAGTGTCGTGCTTTTAGATCTGCTCATCAGCAGTTTCTACACGCTTGTCAGCAGTGAGGTGAAAATAGCATCTGGCTACAGATCAGTGTGCAGGTCTTGGAAAAGGTCTCCATACCTAGTGATTACAGTGGCATCGGGATGCAAGTTTTTGACATGCACCCAAGCCCCTTATAAGAAGAAAACTGTGTGCATTCCACAAAGAGAGACAATGCAGTTAATCCAGGTGCTCTGTAATACTGAAATGCTTTTGTACCAAGGTGGAGGCTAAAGGCTGAAATAACATAATTTCTCGCACCTCCTGATGCAGAAGTCTGGCAGCTGTAGGCAGGGTGGGGAGGGGTGGAGAGGCCTCATCTCCGGCAGGACATGTGCAGCTTCCTCAGGCTCCAGCAAGGCAAACAAACTCAAAATAGCTGGGAAAAGGTCTTTGCCTTCGAGGGTATGGTGTCTGTCGTGTTTAATCGGTAACTTGAGCAGCCCAGGGCTGGCCAGCGTGGCCGGGGGGGGGCGGTCTCCACCCCCCCCCCCCCCCCGCCTTGTCCTCTGCCTGTGGCTCATTCCTGGGCTCCAAGCGCCTTAGGGAACGCCCGCCTTGTGCCTTGGCTGTCAGGGCACAGCCCCGGTGCTGCGGCAAGCCAAGGCAGAGCCCCTCCAGACCAGAAAATACTCACCACTGCTTTCTTATAGAGTCGGAAGGGGCTGTGTGTTGTAAAACCCCATCCTCTAAGGCTGCTAAACGATGCCTGCATGTAGGCAGGCATCTTGCCTGTACCTGCTATCTATTTTGCCTATTTAGTGCCTAAATAGAGCAACTGCTGTCAGACATTTTGGGGAGGAAGAGCTACCTTTCTTTTTGGGAAGGCCAGAGCCCTGCTGTGGGTGGTGGCTTGCTAAGATATTGTACATAAGTAGTGGGTGGGATCTGGCTGAGAAACTGGCCTCTGGCTTCCTCCCTGCTTCAGAGCCCAGGACTCCGAACCTCCGGCCCTGCTGCCGTAGGCTGGTGAAGGGCTCATGGCAGAGAAACATCCCAGCACTCTCACCTCAGCTGCAGCTGGCTCAGTTTTCACAGGAGGAGATTTTATCCAGAGAGTTTGTTGGGCACATGTGCAAATATGATTTAATATTAAAAAAAAAGTTTTTTAAATAGTTTTGTTATCTTTGACTCAATTTGCGTCTTCCTAAGACCGATCAAATCTTCCAGAAACAAGGAAAGGTAGGAAAGAGACAACAAACTATGATAGCTATTTCAATGTCATTATATATTGTAGAGCTATCTAAACTTTTAAGCCAGATAGTAGCACACACTTTTAAAAAAATTGTTTATATCTCATCTCTAATATAATTAGCTGTGGTTGCCAGTGTGTAAGGAACAATTAAAATAACGATGTTAGACTGTGATGTTACCATGACAGGTCATTTTAAGGGTCTGTGAGTGTTTACCAATGGAAAGAGGTAAAGTAATGGTAAAGGTAAATTATAAATGTTATAAATGATTTAGTCCTAAACAGAATTCCAATTCAAATTTACAATTTA
>NW_010560827.1:1732-2899 GCF_000687285.1 Phaethon lepturus | reverse complement strand
TGCAGCGTGAAACGATGCCTTTCTCGCGAGAGGCAGATCTGAGCGCTGCACGTATCGGTGTGGGAAAGCCAACCGATTCTCAGACACAAGGCCTGAAACGGTTAACGCACACGGTGTTTGGATTTAAGCTCCTTATTTTTCTCTGTCTTACAAAAATATAACTGCAACCATCGTACCCGTAATTTACCCAGGGTACGCCGTACCTAGAATTAGGATCAGCTTCTGACTGCGTAACACCTCAATCAGCGTAATTACTCGGTAGAGCCAAGATTAACGGGAATAGCAGCAGAGATTTCCGAAGAAGGAAGCGCTCGTTCGTTCTTGGAGGGCTGCGGGGCTCGCGCTCTGATTGCCTCGTCCCTGCTCGCCGGATTTCCCGGCGCGGGTCTGTGGCACTGGGGGGAAAAGCCTGTCCTTGCCGCTCCTGGAGTCGCTGCTGGGCTCGGGGCTGCGCATCGCTGGTGCTCCAGGGCTGCTCGGGCAGGCTCTGCGGGGTCTGAGCCTGGGTTGTAGTTAGGGTGTGAAAATGCAGCAAGCAGAGGTTCGACACGAGCCTGCTGCTTTGCAGGCGCAGGGCTGCTATCGGGGCATTTTAAGGCTTTTTGTAAACCTTGAAAGGTACTCGGGTTTATGCAAGTGAGCTGGGGCTGTGGTGAGGCTTTGGAGGAGGGAGCGGTGGGTGACGAACCGCTGCAGGGCTCCGTGGGCAGAGGGGAGGCTGGCTGAGTGCGGGTGCTGGCAGAGCCCCTTCCTCACCCTTCTCCATGAGCTGTGAGCGGAGCAACTCCCCAGCGCCTGCAGCTCTGCCTGAGGGAGGTAGGTAGGTTTCGTTATAGAAAGACTGGAACCTCTACCGTGAGGGTGTGGTTCAACCATGCGTGCCCACTGTGAGCACAGTTCTCAGCAGCTGCAGTCCCACACCATGAAGTTGGTGAAATTCGTAGAATCATAGAACTTCCCCTTCTTCTACAAAGTTGCTGGCAAAATAACCTCTTTTTTTCCTCCCACTTTTATACAAGAAATACTCAGAGTAAAAATAGTAAATGGAGCAGAACAGAAAAATACGACAGGATTATTTGTATCCTCACAAGAAGCCTAGCAAAGCAAAGTAATAGGCAGGAAAACATCGTGAGTGGGAGAGACGGCGGCCCAGTAAATATCCCGCAC
>NW_010560827.1:0-1701 GCF_000687285.1 Phaethon lepturus | reverse complement strand
GTTCAGCAGCTGTGTTATTAGTCCCAGCCCTTCTGTATTTTCGCTCCCCCCTCTCCCCCTGGTGCAGTATGAACAAAAGCAACTGTAAGTGCCTTTTTATGAGGGAGTCAAGCTCTCTGCAAAGAGTAAACAATTTTTCCATCAGTGGTGTTCACGGTGTATGACGTGCAACGCCCGTAAATAGCTGTTTTGGTAATCTGATGGGTTGTTTCCCGGGGTTAGTGCTTTCCTGTACCACTGCTCTCCGTCATTCTGCTCAGGAGCACCGTGTCCTCCTGCAGCCGGCTGCGACTACAGCAATGCTTGACGCGGCTTGGCTGTGCGTGGTCCTTGGTCGGCTTGGTGGCAGTCGTTCGAATAACCCCGATAACCGTCTCCCGTGGAAGTGGCAGACCCGAAGCAGGCGTGCCCCCAGCCGTATTGCCGCTGGCGTAGCTCCAGCGGTGCGGCGCGCGCTCGGCGGACGTGCCGCTGAGCAAGGCTGCTGAGCTGTAAGAGCTTGCAATCAAAACCCGACACTTCTCTAGACGTCATGACTCTGTACGTATTGATGATTATAAAAAATACATCCGGGAAGGGAAGCGGGAGGGGAAGCCGCGGGGGTATCGCAGTGGTAATGTCAGGAAAACGCCAGCACCTTCGCAGCTTCATCTCTCGAGGTGCTTGCCTGCTGCTACCTTCCCATAACTGTACGAGGATGACCCTCGAGACGCGGGCACGCGCAGGCACGTGGCGCTGGGTGGATCGAGATTAAAGTGTTTGCTTTGTGCTATGAAGTGTAAAAAGTCCTTCTCCCTCCATTTTAGTCAGCATGCCCTCGACTGACTGCCGCATCGCTTGGCGTCAGAGAAAGAGCCGCATCCAGGCTGCTAGAGATGGCCTTGAATAAGTCACGGATCACACTGTAATTCGGTGACTTTCGTTGCCTTCCCTTTCACCTCACACTAAGCGGGAACCTCCACCGCTGCTGGAGATGCCCTGCTCTGGGGAGGGCAGTGCGGAAACCAGGTCTCACCTGCATCTTGTAATTAAAAACCACACAGCGCTTTTCACACCGTGGTACAGTGTTAATTGGGCTGTTTGGCCAAAGTCCAGCTGGCCGGTGGAAGCCCTGTCTGCTGTAGCGTTCTCTGGAAAGGGATGTTCAGCCTCTTTTTCTTCCTGAAGTACCGTGGAGTTTTGAGAGTGGCTTTGTCGCGTGAGGTGGCTGCTCGCGTCCCTTCCGCGGCAGCGGAGCCCAGTGTGGGATAAGCAAACGTTGCTTCCTACACTGCTGCTTTTCATGGGAAAACACAGTTAATTTTTCCTCTCAGTCTGGTGTTACAAAGCTCAGTTAATATTAATTGCCTGAGATCCTGAGGCAGCAAGAACGGGTGATATTGCAAAGCGTCGTCGTTACGGGGCTCGGTCTAGGGAGGCAGCGCTGAACGCGGGGGCACTCGCCGCGCACCGCTGTGGAGCCACGTCTTAAAATCAGGGAATGACTCGGTTCTTCCCCTTGCTGAGCTGAGAACTTCGGGGAGACTTTTCAATCGCCACCGTTTGCTTGTCTGACCCTTCAGACTGCACTCCAGTGAGCCTCCTAAGCTTTTCTCTAAAACCTGGAGGAACAGAAACATTTCTCTTCGTGGGTGGCGTTGACGTTCTTAAAGATACCCCGCGGCTCTGCAGCGCAAAGCCCCGGCACCGCTGCGCGGCCCC
>NW_010560826.1:5724-10743 GCF_000687285.1 Phaethon lepturus | reverse complement strand
TCCCCCTCCTCAGCCGGTGGCCCTACGAAGGGCGGGCGCCGGCCGCCGTGGCCGCGTGGCTGAGGCGCCCTTCCTCACAGCCCGCCTCGTGCCTTCCCTTTCGGAGCAGGTGGATTTATGAAAGCACCAGTTGGGGTTACCATCCCTTCCACTCCCCTTTTCGCTTTCCAAGGGTCTGCCACTTACACCATAAATGTGATCCGTGGGTTGATTGCACTTCAGGGGGAAACCACTTTTTCCCAGGCAGAGTCCAGCTTTGTTGCTCGCTACCTCCATTCCCATCTTCCCAGGTCTCTTCCTGGTCTTCCCCTATCACGCGTGAGAGCTGGAATACCAGCTTGGCAAACTTCACTGAGGAAGATGCCCAGCCACAAAGTAAAGGATGCCGTGTCAGTAGAAAGGTGGTGAAATCACCATCTTAGGGTGTCCGACTCACAGCTGCAAGCACAGGTCAGCCCCTACCTGCCGCCCCACACCAAAGCCTCCTGGAGGGCTCATAGCAGTGGGGGTGGCCGGTTGTAGGGAGCCATTGGTGCACGTCTGAGCTATGATGGAGGCACACGACTGGCACCAGCCGCCTTCTGCCCCTGGGAAGGGCATTGCTCACTGCCCAGATGCAGCCATGGCTACGGGGGAGGGCCGCTAGTTGGTTTTACGTAATTTAAAGTTTATCCCACTGAGCTCTGTGGATGTAGTGTTCTACTTTTTAGATCAATTCTGGTGAAACAAAGCAAAGAAACTGAGAACAAACAGTGTGGAAAACTGATTTCTCAACTGTTCTTCATCTGTGTGTTGATAGTCAAAAGCTTCTAATTTTCCCCTTACAACACCTTACTGGACCTCTCCTACTTTTCCTGCCAGTCAGGACCTCAGAAGTCCAGTTTGCATCTTAGGGATCATATTCCATCCTCTCTGCCTTAGTGAACTCAACATTTAACATACTAATTTCTCCTAGTTTAGCTTTTATACAACAACCAAAACAAGCCTACCTGAAAAGGATTCAGGTGTAGCTACTGCCTGGGATCCTAAGTGCCAAGAGCAGCATTTTAACCTTGCTGTCATGCCCCCATTCTCCAGCACGTCTCAGGCCAGGCTGGGGACCCTCCCCATGAGCATGCTTCCTACGCAGATGTGGCGCGATCAGCCCATGACATTGTGCCCACAACCAGACCCCAAATGTGCTTTTCCCTTCCTCTGGTGATAGGAAGCGGAGCTTTGCGGGCAGGAAGGTTGCAGTTTATTCCCTTCTGCCAACACTAAGTACCAATTCACCACATATTCTATCGCAGCTCTAACTATGGTCAGGCAGACTCGATAGTGGATAGCACTGTTTTGCTGGAGTTGAAGGACACTGCCAAAGCTGACTGAAGCTACTAGGAATGACAACTACTTTCCATTCAGGAGAATGATCACATTCTTGAGATGCTTTGATTTCAAAAGTCAGAAACTGTTTAATAAAAAGGTCATAAGCAGAGTGGAAACAAGGACAAGATTAAAGGAATTTCCTCCTCACTTCCTGCTAGATCAGATCCCACCCCTCTTAGACTTGCTTTCTGCCATATGAAACTTGTATTTCTTGTCAGACGCTAATAGGGTTTCAAGAGGAGGAACAAACCCAGATAATCATCTGGCTGCGTGTTAGGGAAGGAGACCAGTGTCTGAAACCACCTTCTCCTCGCATATACAAACACGCACATATTCCTCCTCAGACTAAGGAGGACAACGACAAGAGATTATCCACTTCCTAGTGAAAACTGACCAATACACACGTGCAGATTAAATGGAAGAGGCAAGCCAAGCTTGATACTGCCAGAGCTGTTATAGGAGCTGGGTGTGACACATGGGAGGGACTGTCTGCTGCTGGGACCTGGGTGCCTATGTTTGCTGCATGGTGGTGATTAATTTCTGCAGCATTAGACAAAGTAGATCCTTGTTGGAGGTGCAGGACTTTTTGCCACCTTGCTCCGATATGCCTTAGGATGCAGTTTCACAGCTGGCTGAAGTCCCCTCCCTTTCCCAACCATGCATTCCTGATATATTTTTGGGGTCAGCTCTGGTAGTTGCACAACCGCACAGGATCTGCCCCTTCCAGTTTAGGTCTTAGGCCAGATTACACCGAGTGCAAAGCCAAGCCACTCCATACCAAGCAGAGCCAGTTCAAATCAAGGTTGGGAAGAACCCACACCACTGGCTTCCCCAGGTAGCTATGTAGTCTTCCCAATCCTGCACATTGCTTCTGACACAAAGAACCAGGAGCTGAGATGGCTCACAAGCTAAGCTGACAGCTAGTTACCTCTTCAGAGTGGAGATGTTTCTGCCAGTTTAGGTCCTTGAACCACCTTTTTCCCAGAGCACAGCAAATGCTCTTTGGTCCTTAAGGGACAGGGAGTTGAAGGGGTGCCACAGCCAGAAAAAAAAGGGGTCTCACCAGCTAGAGCTAATCCTGCTATGCCCAAGCAAGGGCCAGGTCCAACCGAGCATCTAGATCATCAGGCAAGTTCACGGTGGTGAGGCAGGTCTGAGAGCAAGCTGAGAAATCAACCACAGGTCAGGGTCTTATTCCAGCAATGGTCACTGGGACACAGCCCAGCCACTGCCAGGCAGGTCTGTAGTGATAAGCCAGGTCTGAGGTCAAGCAGGGAAGTCAGTCCACATGCCAGGGTGCAGACCAGCAGGGTCCATAGCCAGGCACAGTGATGCTGGAGTTACAGACTACTAGTCCTCCAACATAGCTCAGGCAGGGATTAAGAGGGGGGCAAGGCTGAGCTTAAACAGAGCCCCTGGGCAAGGGTAGGGTGGGGTTGGAGACCCCAGATGAGGCTGGTCAGTCAGTCATTAAGAGCTATGAGTGCCCTCGGGGTCCTGACACTTACCATCTGGACCCGGGAATACTAGAGCTAATGCCAGTGAGAAGGTCAGACCGTACAGCTGGGGTAGGATTTCTGCAGCACCAGCCCAGACGTGCCTGCCCTGACCCTCTAAGGTGACATTTCAAGTTACTTCTAAGCTGATTTAACAGTAAGCTGCCTGCAACAAAAAAGCATCTCTTTTGTTTCCTGTATATTCATCTGGGCAAGTCCATTCAGCCA
Organism: Phaethon lepturus; assembly: GCF_000687285.1. Taxonomy (NCBI): domain Eukaryota; kingdom Metazoa; phylum Chordata; class Aves; order Phaethontiformes; family Phaethontidae; genus Phaethon; species Phaethon lepturus. The sequence goes on along the minus strand of NW_010560826.1, from coordinate 7,654 downwards.
ACTGGTCCTGGGGAAAACTAACCCTCTGATGAGAGCAAAGGAGAGCAATGTTCTTCCAGACCATCCAGCTGGGTCAGCTTCCCCGCACAGCTGCTGGGGTGTTAGATCCAGCAAAGGCGAGTGGGACCCTTGCTCAGGGTGGGTAGGAGCAGTTGAACCACTCCTTTTGGCAGCAACCTGCCGTTGGACTTGTTTAGCTGTAACACAAAAGTGTTTCCTTAACCTCTCTGTTTGTTGTGTAATGAAGTAAGATGTCCGTGAGGTCCTGATACCTCTGAGCTGGGCACCGGCGTAACCTCTGGCGGGTGCCTAAAGATACAAAAGAAGTCTATGGCAGATGAGGAAACTAAATGCAGAATCCCCAAGTCTTCAGCTAGCTTCTAAGTGTTAGATACATGCAGTGTGAAAGGATAAATCATTTATAATTCAAAAACAAACCACTTATTTTTAGCTGCAAATCTACCAAAGTGCATGCAATTAGCAAATATAAATCACTTCCTGGCTTGAAGACTGTTCAGTACAGCACATAAATGAAAGTTAAAACATACGTTTTGGGAATACATGGTACATCTGCTCTCAATCTGCAGCATTTTGAAATCAATACCAAAATTCTCCCTACTTTTCCTTTAACATGCTGCAGCCTGTCATACCACAGTGGAAGAACTAAAAATATATTAAACAAAGGAACTAGAGTGGACACAGCCCTAAACACCATAAAATGAATAGCACAGAGTATTCATAACGATCTGATGGCAAAAAGTAGTCGAGGTAAGGATAAGGACTGGCTTGGGAGGACAAATTAGAGAGAGTTTCTCCTACATGGTCTGCAGGATGCTTGGGAGATGTAATGCAGAGATAGAGCTTCAGAAGGTGACTCTGGGGAGAAGAATCAACTGTTTCATGCACGTCTACATATTTTAAAACAACAAAAGGCTTGTAGTCAATATCTTTGTGGAATTAGTTCCCACAGGGAAAATGTATTACACACAAAACTTTTTTATTCTTTTTTTTTAATGAAAAGATAGCAAAGACTGTCTGGGAATGATTTGTAAGTACAATAAACCTCACACGAGGATGATAACCAAAATATTGTAAGAGAATAGTGTCAGAAGTACAGCAAAATAAAAGAGAAACATTACACATTTCTAGTTACTGACAATGTGTGTTCTAAGTATCATGTCACATTATAAAAGAATCCTTGTTTTCCTTTCCATCTTTCACTAATACTCCTATTAATCTATACCAGACTTTTTTCATTTCAACTATTTGAGGCTATATCAATCATCTTTTTGCCCATTCAAAATTTAACTAGGATTACACCAATGTGTTAAGGCTTCCAGAGTGGAACCTGGAGATAATGCCATAACTGCTCCATGGAAAGACCACATGTAAATCTGATTTCACCGCTGATTTTTAAATGCTGACATAATATGGAAAACAACAATTGCTGGTACTTTATAAAGATTGGAGATTTACGTATATCTTACACTGTCAATCCTTTGGAATAGGAATTCTGTCTAATGTATGTGAAGACATTGTGTCACTTGATGTATCCTTCATTTTCTAGCTGAGTTTTCAGTAGCAAGTGCAGTACAAATAATAACACGTTTCTTTAAAAGGAAAAGGACATATGGACGTAAATTTTCTGAATTCTCTAAGAGAAGTCAACCACTCTATAGAGAATAGGCATGTACAAGGAAAACGTATATCGTGCTATGCGATTTTTTCAAGCAAGTTAAATTTCTTGTAAAAGTCTGTTGCAGAGGGTTTAAGAAATACAGATAATTGGCCCACATCCATGTGAAAAATTTTACTTTATACGATCATGTAACAACAGCTTTTCCTTTTGTTCATAATTGCATGAGAAAATGGTAGATAAACCTGGTGATCATAACAGAACTCTAGTAAGCAATTAAGACTGGTTTCAGGA
>NW_010560826.1:1595-5693 GCF_000687285.1 Phaethon lepturus | reverse complement strand
AGTAAGAAAAGACACCAAAAAGAGGCAGGTAATGGATTGCACTTGACATGTCATTTTTGTTAAGAGTTAAATCCAGCACTGGTCCTTGTCAGGATGTTTTCTGATGTGCCTTTCACTGCCTGAATCAGGCAGGTCAGCTGCAGACGTCGTGGAGTAGCTCAAGGTATGTCCATAGGTAGTGGGATACGTGTCCCCTGCCGGGGCCTCTCCCTATTTTCAAGGCAACAGGGCAGGCCAGTGAGTAGGTGCATTTGTGAGAGTCTTTGCAACAGCTCTATCTCCTTCTCAGGCTGAAGTTTTTTCTTTGCCTTAAGAGGAAAGAAGAGGGCTGGACAGCCGCAGGGAGTGGTGGAAGCACCGTCGGGGGTCAGAGGACAGGTTGTAGCCCTGGGGAATGACAGAGGGAGTATCAGGAGGTTCAACACAATCTTGTTCAGATAATCTAGTTCAGTCTGTGATCTGGGAGTACTTTGAAAATTGGCAGGAGACTGTGGAAAAGATAAAAGGAAAAGCCTTGAAATAGACCACAATTCTCTCCCTTTCAAACGTGTATTACACTGGGATTTTATATATACGGCAGAAGGACTCTGTTCTTCGTATCCTTGAATTACACACCTCCATAACATGTAATGTTACCCTTCTGGGAAAATGAGGGTGATAGAATGGGACACAAACACCAGCAACTTAATAACATATGCAAATATTGGCGTGCTTATTATGCATTATTTTTGTTGTTGTTATTACTTTATTTTTGTAACTGTGTGTTGGCACCCCAGCATTTCATTAAATTTAATAGCCATTGTGCTGGGCACTTTCAGAGTGTTAATTTAACAACCAGACATGGTACAGAGCAGGACGACAGGAGAAGCGTGTAACAGCAATGCTTCTAAATAGGCTGGTTGTTTACATTTCAGATGCTGAGCTTTGTAGTTATCCTTCAGGAGGAAGGAGTTGCAATTGGTTTACCTCTGACTTTCTCATTAGCCCCAGAAGTGAGTGAGTCTTGAAAAGAAGGCAGTGGATTTACAGCTTAGTTCAGGCATGACCAGGTTGTACTTTTGCAAAATATCTTAGGTAATTTCAGGTGAAATTCTTAACTTCAAAGGGGCCACGGTTCCTCTTGCAGAGTTTGTTTGCGTCTTCTAAAAGAAATCAATTAACCCAATCCTCAAAAATCTGGTTCAGGGAGGAGGTTATTAAGGCAGTAGTTTGGAAAACAACTGATAATACACTCAACCATCTTAATCCATGACTTCACACCATTTGCAGGTAGCCCCAGACCAACTTCTAGTGAGTAGTCCTGCCAGCATGGCAGTCATCAGCATGAACAAGGGAGGTTTCACCACCTTCCTAAACAATATCATCTTTGTTGCCAGGCATGTAAAGCAGTAAAATACTTCAGTCATTAGAGGAAGAAGAATGTCACCATTTTTGCAGGAGAAAAATAGATTCCAGAATTCGTGGTTTGACAGGTTAATAAGAAGGCCTGTACATTTGCCTTTACAATTTATTTACTTGTAAGTCTACACAGGGATTTTGTTAGGGGTTTGGCATTTTAAACAGCTTTTTATTCCAACAACATTTCAATTCACCTTTAAGACTTTCAATTAAGACAAACTGAACTAGAGATCCATCGGTGGAATTTGCATGGAAGTTAGCGGGGGTTTGGCAAAACCATGATAGCAGGTTTTAGGTATCAGGTTTATAGACTTGTACCGTACTATCTAACATCTTGTATTTTCCACTCATTTTGCATGTAAAACTTTTATTGATATCAGCGTGAGTTTAACACGCCACTAAAATGGAGACTATGCCCCTAGGACACAAAAGGATGTAAGGTACCCCATTTAGTTATAACAATTTGGCCGCACTAAATCTTGCTGTTGAATGTTTGGTTTAGTTCCCCCATAAACTTCGTCTGCTGGATTTATATATTTTGGCTCCTTTTATTTTGACTCTAGTGGCTAAATTTGCAATGGGCTTAAGTGAATGCAATTCCACTCACACCAGCAGCAAATCTGCAGCACAGTGGGTATTTCTTGTTATATAAATATAGGGCCTCATCTGGCAAGATGCTGAGTGGACTAACTTGTTCGGGTTTCTGTGAGATCCGAGAGTGCTCAGCACCTCGAGGGAGAAATTCCAGACCTTGCAGCAACGGCACCTCCACACAGCGTGTCTGTGGTCATTTTCTATAGCCCTTTGTCCGAGTCAGGACACAATACATTTGCTTATTGTCTTTTTAATCACGCACACAAAGGCTAAAATATTGATTTTCCTGACTCTTATAATAGCACACTTCTATCTGCAACAATAATTATGTAAATTATGAAGATGACGGACGATTTTCTTTTCCTCTGTAGCTCTGTGAAATTTAGCTTTCACTCACATGGGTGTGGGGTTTTTTAAATAAAGCAGTATTTCAGTAATGGCTTCAGTGGGATTTTTTAATTCTTTTGCTCTATTTAGAGGGTTTTTAAAAATCCATTTCAATTCCAATGAAAATGTCTCTAATCTGATAAAGGAGATGAAGTCACCGCATAGGCTTACTATTTTATTTCCATAAGGTTTGAAAGTTTTGTTCCCTGCAGTGTTTCGGAGCCCAGGAGTATTCATCTGTTTTGTAAAAGGAAAGTTCTACGGAGCAACATTTGGTCACTGTTGTCTGAATTTCATTATTCTGTTCTCCAGACTAGCAGAGGGGAAAAGTGCAAGTTAGCTGGGTCACAGTCTGAAATGTGAGAGCAGTCAACTTTTTCTGAAGTTTATGGGAATGAAAGGAAATTTAATACTGTTCAAAAGAGAGATTTAAAGTTGCATCATGTGAAAACAATTGGAGAAGTATAATCCTGAGGTCTTGGGTTATTTGGTAACTTACGTGACCATTTGTCAGCCTGCAAAAGCTGAAGCTGGCTTTGCCTCTGTTAACAGTTGGCCTCTGTTTCGGAGTGGTATTGCAATGCCAAAGGAACAAATACAAGTTATATTGGTTTTATAGATCACTACTAGCTCTATTCTTCTTCATTATTTCAGCTCATGCCATGTCTGCTTGTCTGCTCTGGGTTGCCAGAGCAGATCTCCCACCGATCTCAACAACACGTGCTGACAAGCCTTTCGCGTAAAAGGGACTACGGAGCCTGACAGTTTCTTAGACTTTTAAAATGCTGAGTACGTATCCATAATTTAACCTTTACCTCTCAGACTGCTTCAGGACTCGTACATTTCTTTGTATGTGGAACAAAAGCAGTGGGACCCCGGGATGTAACTGAACACTTAATATTTTTTAATGTTTCTAGGGTATCAGTTATGCTAAAAGATGTGGATGAAAACATTCTTTACATCTGTATTGGTCTCTACAGAGTAAATGAAACTGAAAATCTACAGAGCTTTAAAAGCATAAAAATTAGAGAAGTTTTCCAGAGTGTTCCATCAGAAATCACATCAAATAACTCTTAGCAAAAGCTCTTACCATTAAGAAAATTCTCGCTTAAGGTAGCCTACGCCTCCCTATGTCATCTCCTTCTCCTACCACTGACGCATTCTCTCCGGTTTTGGAATCCACCCCAGTATCTTCTGTTTGGCCGTCACTCAAGATCTCTCTACACAGGTTTAAAATAATGCTGATCATTATTAATGGGGAAAAAAAAGAATGGGGTCAAAATAAAGACAACTTGTTTATGAAGGACATTTTATATGCTTTTAAATATTGTTTTGAGGGAGGTGAGTCCCACAACAAGAATAACTTTTAAGAGCTTTGGGGTTTGCATTGGTACCGGGTGTCACTGGCCCATGCAGGAGTGCTGGAGCTCAGGGAGTAAGACCACGTACATAGCACAAACATCCTTGCTTCTGCTTCTGGGTTAAATATTCCCAGTTGCCCAGCAGTGCCGGCGTTCCCTGGTGCATCCACGCCGGGGGCTTTCGCCCATGTTCGGAGCTGGGCGAGTGCCGCGCTGCTCCCGTCGGGCCGCTCACCCTCAGCCGGGTGCCGCAGCAGAGCACGCTGCTTTGTGCCAGGGTGCTGGCTGTGTAGCTGTCACGCGACCGCACAAGACGTGGTATAATCCAACCAGCTCAGGTTTGCAGTGACTGATGAGC
>NW_010560826.1:0-1492 GCF_000687285.1 Phaethon lepturus | reverse complement strand
CCCCGGCAGCGGACAGTCACAGCAGTGCTGTGGAGTGCGGGAGCCAGGCAGCCCGTATGCTGCTGCTGCTACCACAGACGCTGCAGTTGCTACGGAACCTGTTCTTTGCTTGCACGCAGCCGTACACGTCACAACATCTTTCAGTAGGACAAACCTCCACAGCTCAGGCTACGCGGCCATAACTCCCAGGCCCCCAGAAGGAGCCACCGCAGCCACGGTGAGCCAGATGAGCCGCCGTCTCGCTCTTCTCCCGCGGGCGCTTTCCGGGGACGTTACAAAAACTGCAGTGCCTACTTTTTCTGCAAGCTCACCTGATGGTACAGTAACTCCTCAGACATCCGCGCGGGAGTTCCGCAACGGGGATTTTAGTCACTGCTGAAAGCACAGACCAGAGGAGAGCTTGCAGATGTTGAAGTTAAATGTTGATCTCAAAGTCTTGTGTTCCCACACACTACGATAAAAGAGAAAAGAAATGTATGGGGGAAAAAAATATTATCTATGGAGAAGATGTCAAGTTGGAAAAGGAGGAAACGCTGGAAACAAAGAAGGAAAAAAAGATAGAAGAAGAAACTCCAAAAGTTAAGACTAAAGAAAGATCCAGTATGCAAGCACTGAGCTACAAAACCATTATGGATAATTTTGCAGGAATTAGTGCCTAATGAGAGGAATCTGTAGCACTTCCCTGGATTGAAAAAAACCAATTCCTGTGAAACACCCAGCAGCTATGCTGTTTAGCGTCAACCCACTTGGTAATGGCAGAAAAAAAAAAATTAGTAGTATGTTATTTATATATGAGCTGAGGTATATTCTGTACCTTCCTTCTACCGCACAGTAAGTATAACATACATGCACAGGGGCATTCAGCTACTTAGTGGGTTTTCAAGGCCTGTATATAAAATTGAAAAATGCAGCTCAGCTGCTTTTTATAAGACATTTACAATAATCAGTTCAAAGTAGAACATACAATAGCTGCTTAAAAATTTACTTTGATTCCCTCTATGATAGCGAGCTTACCAGTACAGCCTGGCATTTGAAACCACTAATATCTAGTTTAGTTTTTGCTGCTGTTTAATTTGCATGGCTCTATTCCATCTTTGTCGTCTTTTTTTTTTTTTTTTGGTGAAAGCAGAAAAATAAAATGTCTTACATTGCTAGTGCTGCCATAAATGTTATCGACAGCAAATGCTTGAAATGTTGCCAGAAGCTCTGCTGTCCCACCTGCTACTGCCAGCGAGATACTAATTAACAGCCCTGTAGCACCTTTTCGCTTGCAATTTTGCTGTGCAATAAAGTGAAAAACAAATGGCTCCGATTTACACTAAGCGTTTTGCTCAATCAAACTAAAAAGTACAACACTGAGGAAGTTTATCCTGACAATACAGAAGCAGAAAGATGAGCTTTTTAAAAATACCTCTCTGGTTTTCTCAAATCAAAGCAATTTGCCGAAGCCAACGAGTATCTGCAGCATCACAAATCCCGATCCCTCGTCCCC
>NW_010560825.1:837-1264 GCF_000687285.1 Phaethon lepturus | reverse complement strand
TTTTTTTTTTTTTTTGGTGTGTTTTATTTGCCAAATGTTACCAAACAGGCAGCGGGGCGCAGCCCAAATCGGACCTCAGCTTTACTATGGCTTCGAATCAAAAATAGGGAAAAAAACAAAACACACAAATAATAAAAATACAAACTCGAGCCCTCGTTGTGCAAAAGCAATCTCAGGAACGGCTCTGGGCCACCTAATGCTAAGGTTGTAATCGGCCGGGATACCTCCCGGCGGGCCACGGGCTCCTCTGAAAAAGCGGCAGCGTGCGAGGCGAGGACAAAAAAAAGGCACTGGCGATGAATCCGAGGTAGATGTCCGCGCGTGAAGCATATGGTGAATAATTCACAATCTCTCATCTTTCCTCCACAGTCGCTTGTTTTTTGGTCATTCCACTGCAAAAAAAAAAAAAAAAAAAAAAAAAAAAAAA
>NW_010560825.1:0-806 GCF_000687285.1 Phaethon lepturus | reverse complement strand
AAAAAAAAAAAAAAAAAAAGGAAAAAAAAAGAGCATTTTTTCCTCAAGGGGAAAAGAGAGCGAGCGAGCGAGCAAGAGAGGGAAACGAACAGTTAAGGGAGGGAAGAGCGAAAGAAAGAGATGTGTCTAAATGCCTGGAGGAGTGACGGAATGCTGCTAACAGATCTCTGAGAGTGTATCTTTACTTGCTGTTCGAAGGCATCTTTCCGAATTCACTGCCTTTAATTTTTTCCTCCTCTTTGTTTTAGATGTTACACATACCAGTAAAATACCTGAATATCCGACCGTAGAGATCACAAAAAGGGGGCTTAAATGTGAACCTAAAGAAAAACCGAACAAACAAACAAAAAAAACCCAACAACAGCAAAAGGATTTTGAAAAAAAAGCCTTGATTTTAAAAGAGAAGAAAAATGTAATTTAAACAGAAGTTTATTATAAAGCCAATTCAGCAAAAAAAAAAAAAAAACAACAAAAAAAAGATTTGCTACAAAGTATAGACAGAAGTATAAAATAAAAATTATTGTTTGAAATGAGGGTGTCGTTCTGTTTATAAAATATGCCTAGAGTATCTTGAAAAGGACAGGGCTTTTAAGGCAAGGCAGGCTAAATCCCGAACCGATCCCTTGATGAACATTGCAATTTCAGTTCAAACAAGGACAGGGCGGCTGAATCGGTTAGTCGCAGCCTCCCCTTTATTTTTCCTTTTTTTTTTTCTTTCTTAAAAAAAAAAAAGCTATAAATCCTCCCACCCTCCTCGTCCCGAAGCCCAAAAAGGCAGTGTCCCCGCTTCCCAGCCGCCCGGAGCC
>NW_010560824.1:1914-4207 GCF_000687285.1 Phaethon lepturus | reverse complement strand
CCCTGTGACTGACAGGAGCCTGCTGGAGCCCCAGGCTGAGAAGAAAGTTGATGGGGCCTGTGCCCTCATTAGCGACAGCCAAAACGGGACAGCAAAGGCACAGCCACCATCCCAGCTGATGTCTCTGGGCACTGCACTTGCACTCACGCTGGGATGTCACGGCAGCTAGCTGCGCTTCCTTCATGTGTTGCCACTGCCTGGGGCTGGTGTTAGCGTGGAGTAGTGGGACGCTGGCTCACGGCATCCACAGTCTCCTCAGGGTGGCTCCACCTGGGAGTGAGCAGGCAGGCAGTTCCGTTTGAAAGCCTGACAGTGCTTACCCCATGGGTTCAGCCTCCACAAAGCTGCAGTGTACTCACCTTCCTACCCACTCCCCGTTGCATTGGCTTAGGCCTCCAGCCTGAAGCTGTCTTCTCTGATGGGTCTTGCTTCGTTTGTACCATTTCAGCCTGGGAGAACAAGACAAACCATGAGAATCTCACTGGGATGAGAATATCGATTTTGTGGGCACATGACACAGCAGCTTGGAATCACAGTTTGAGACACAGAACATCGTCTACTTCCAGCCCAGGTTTCTGAGAGAAGAGGATAGCTAAAGGCAAGCATGACATGTCTAAGCAGGTTGTTAACAATCTGTCTCTCCAAAAGACTCTTTGCAAGTACTGGTAAGAGAGCCAAGCATATGCCTCCTGGGAGTATAACCTCTGCTCACTCTCACCTGACAGCTGTGCAGGAGGATGTGTTTCATACGTCAGAATGGATTAGATTTTTCCACTGGCCGTGTGAAAAATATTATTATTGATGGTACCTCAGTGAAAAATTTTTGAGACCTCATTTAAGCATGCGACTAAAATGGACACACCAGATTTCTCCTGTCCTCTATTTATAAGCTGGAGATGTGTTGCTGAGGTAGAACCTCCATCTATACATCCCAAGATTTTAGGTCCACCTGCAGGTTTAAAATCTATATGGCTAGTTCCTGAGATAGGAAAGGATCTGCTAAGTCCTTTTGTACATTTCCAATAAATTGTGCATTTTCTTGCAGAAGTGTAGTTTGCCCTTTTCCTTCCATACAAGATTATCTTTGAAAGTCTCCCCAAAAAGGGAAGCTATTGACAGAGGTCCAGACCGTTCTGTCTGTCCTGGCTTCAGCTGAGATAGAGTTAATTTTCTTCATAGAAGCTAGTATGAGACTATATTTTGGATTTGGGATGAAAAAATGTTGATAACATGCTGATGTTTTCAGTTATTGCTATGCAGCCAAGGACTGTCTGGCTTTTCATGCTGGTCTGCCAGCAAGAAGGCTGGGGGTGCACAAGAAGCTGGGAGGGGACACAGTTGGAGCCGCTGACCCAAATTGGCCAAAGGGATATTCCATATCATAGGACATCATGCTTAGTATATAAAGCTGGGGCGAAGAAGAAGGAAGGGGCGGAGGGATATCTGGAGTTATGACATCTGTCTTCCCAAGTAACCGTTACGCATGATGGAGCCCTGCTTTCCTGGAGATGGCTACACACCTGCGTGCCCATGGGGAGTAGTGAATGAATTCCTTGCTCCCCTTTGCTTGTGTGCGTGGCTTTTGCTTTACCTGTTGAACTGTCTTTCTCTCAACCCATGAGTTTTCTCACTTTTACTCTTCTGATTCTCTCCCCTGTCCCACCGTGGGGGAGTGAGCAAGTGGCTGTGTGGTGCTTAGTTGCTGTCTGGGATTAAATCACAACACTGTCCTGCACTCCTTTCTAATAGGGAATGTCCCTCATACTCAGATGGTGCTGATAACTTATGCATTGGCTGCTGAGTGTCATTTTAAAGTGTCTCTAAAATCTATTCTACCTGGAAATTCACACATCCTGACTAGTGGGAACATGGAAGGAGATATTTCCTTGCTATGGGCAGTTTGGTACATACCACAGAATCACAGAATCACAGAATCACTACGGTTGGAAAGGGCCTTCAAGATCATCAAGGCCAACCGCTAACCCAATGGCACCATGCCCCCTAAACCATGTCCTGAAGCGCCACATCCACATGTTTTTTGAATGCCTCCAGTGATGGTGACTCCACCACTTCCCTGCGCAGTCAATTCCAATGTTTGACCACTCTCTCAGTAAAGAATTTTTTCCCAATATCCAAACTAAACCTCCCCTGTCGCAACTTGAGGCCATTTCCTCTCATTCTGTCGCTAGTTAGTTGGGAGAAGAGACCAACACACATGTTGCCACAACCCCCTTTCAGGTAGTTGTAGAGGCAATAAAGTCTCCCCTCAGCCTCCTCTTCTCCAGACTGAACC
>NW_010560824.1:0-1400 GCF_000687285.1 Phaethon lepturus | reverse complement strand
CAGATCATCAATAAAGATATTGAACAAGACCGGCCCCAGAACCGAGCCCTGGGGAACACTGCTTGTGACCGGCCACCAACTGGATTTAACACCATTCACTGCTACTCTCTGGGCTTGGCCATCCAGCCAGTTCTTTACCCAGTGAAGAGTACGCCTGTCTAAGCCATGAGCAGCCAGTTTCTCCAGGAGAATGCTGTAGGAGATGCTGTCAAAGGTTTTACTGAAATCCGGGTAGACAATATCCACAGCCTTTCTCTCATCCACTACGTGGGTCACCTGGTCGTAGAAGGAAATCAGGTTGGTCAAGCAGGACCTGCCTTTCATGAACCGACCGCTCCATGATCTTCCCTGATATGGAGGTCAGCCTGACACGCCTGTAGTTCCTGGGATCCTCCTTCCAGCCTTTCTTGTAGATGAGTGTCTTAGGATGATTTCGAGGATTCCTGAGAAGGGTAGACACATATACACAGACTACAAGGGGAAAAAGCAGTAAGCGTTTATTAACTGCAGGCATGCATTATACTAAGGGTATCTTGCAAAGCAATTGTCTTACTGACCCGAGGACTGTGAGGAAGATGGCCCATCCATACGTTCTTGTGTTGTCTTGCGCCACGTGCTCAGACCAGCAGTTGGTAGGTGCCAGCTTTACGTGGGCGTCCCCACAGAGGCAACGGTGGCCTCGCCATACACCGAACCCCTCCTGCTCTTCGGGAAAATCCCAGTATTTATACGTTTGCAGAGGAGCGGGTTTCGACAGACGTGACCAGCAAGTGCCGAAACACGCCTCTGTTGCTGACTCTCAGCATAGGGAGCCTATGGCCTGTGCACCCACTGGTCAGGCACGCTGCACACACCATAGCCATCCCATCTATTGGTCTGTAGGCTCTATACACACGGCATATTATCAATCATGCTTAAGCCAATACCAAGATGTTGCAAGGATTCCTCCCTCCACGTTTTCCCCTAGTGTTGTTCAACTTTCTTATCTCTGTGGGAAACCATCTGGTTTCTCTCACCCAGCCTGTTATCTGCTTCTCACCCAGCTGTTTTTTTGTAAGAAAAAATCTGTTTTTCTCACTGTGCTAACTGCGGTGTTCTCATGGACCGAAAGTCCATCTTTTAACACCTCTGCTGCAGTTTTCTCTGTTATCTACTTCTCACTCAGTGTCCAACTACGGACCAAAATTCCATCTTTTAAACCCTCCGTATACAATGGGCATCACATTGGCAAGCCTCTAGTTGTCTGGGTCCTTCCCTGTTAACCAGGACTGCTGATAAATGATGGAGAGTGGCTTGGCAAGCTCCTCCTCCAGCTCTCTCAGTACTCTCAGGTGGATCCCATCAGGCCCTACAGACTTGTGGATGTGCTGGTGGCTTAACAGGTCCTTAGCTGTTTCCTG
>NW_010560823.1:0-1498 GCF_000687285.1 Phaethon lepturus | reverse complement strand
ACCCGTTAAAGGTATTTTTCAGAAATACTCTTCTCAGAAATAGACGGACCATCTTCTGTCTGAATTCTTGGGGAAAAAAATAATCAGTCAAATAATAGTTTTAAAGTGCTTTTGCTGAAAATGTGGCAAAGCTGTAAAGAAGAGAAACGGCCGCTCATGACGGGGAGAAAAAAGCCCCTCGGGAGCATCCTGAGCCATGCCCAGCCCATAGCTTTAACGCCACTTTGTCCCTTAGAAAACCCCAGGCCAGGGAGGAGGGGGCCTGCTCGCGCTGGCTGGATGAGTTTATTGCCTGACATTACAAAACTATTATTATCTCGAGAAAGCCGTCTTATTTAATTATCGTGAACGTGCAACTCCTTCATTTTTAATTCAGCATTGGAGGAGATGTTCCAAGCATTAAGCGAATCAAAATATTCTTAGTAAATCAGAAACCAAGAGAATAATAAGTGTTTGAGAAGAAAAAGTTATTGTTCTCTGTGGATTGCAGTGATTTTAATGATTTGGCTGAAGTGCCCATCTAATAGAGCTGCCTGTTTGAAATATTTGTGATCTCAAAGGAACGGTTTTAAAGTGTCTCCCGCGTAATTGATTGATCCATTCCTCTCAAATGCTTGGACGGCTTTCAAAGCCAGGGGACAGGTATTGATGGAGCTTCGAGGGGGATGTGTGTTTTACACGGTCTGGTGGGAAAAATGCCTCGAGCCTCCTCCTGTGCCGATGGCAGAGGTGACTAAACCAACGGGAGCTCCCGTTTAGAAAGTGGGAATTGCTCAGAACCGACCCCAAACTTGCTCTCAGGAGGAGCAAGGGCCTTCCTCCCCCGCCGTCTTCGTCCTTCCCTGGCAGCGGGAAAGGCAGTACCCGAGCCCGCACAGGGACTCCTGTTTCTAGGCATGCGCTACATAGACGGGACTGTTTCATAACGTTTTGTTTCCCAAAATATAGCAAGTTCGGCTTTAAAGCCGAGTGCATGCTGTTCTTTAGAAAAAAATTTATTTCTGTTTTGGTCATTTCCGAAGCTGTCTTCTTGATGGAGACTGCTGGGGTTTGAAAACCCAAACAAATTCAAATAAAGATCCCGAGACTTGTTGACAATATTTTCCCAGGTTATCCTGCAGGTTCTATATCTTCGTCTGGTGGTATTTTACATAAGTAACCTATATGGATGAAAAACACAAAACTCACCATCTCTGCACTTGTAAAAACTTAGAGTGTGATTTTCTTTTAATAGTATGATCAAAAGTTATCTTTCCAAGTATGTTGAGCTCCTAATACGCAGGATATGATATACCATAGTGTGAGCTACGACAAAAATAAGAGCAGTCGCTGTTACTGCACACTGGCACCTTCTGTTACAGCTGCTCTTTTAGCAACGAGCCCGCTTCCATAGCGTAGACGACGTCGGAAAGGTTTACACCGCAGCGGAAGCGCTCGGGCTCCCTTGCAGGCTCGCCGAGCGCGCCTCCGTCCCCGCGTCACATCCCGAGCGCGGCGC